>NC_089196.1:28453479-28455979 GCF_963930695.1 Labrus bergylta | reverse complement strand
CTCTCCTTCCGGTTGTAGAGCTGTAGATGGTGTTTCCCCCTCATGTCGTCGCGCCGGAGCACCACAGAGTAAAGTCATTTGGTTTTAAATAAAAGGAGGTTCGTTGGTGTATCCGAGCTGCTGGCCTTAATTTGACTGGAGAGCAGCTACATTCAGAGCAGCAGGTCAGAGAGGGATCTCCATTCAGCAGCACTCCACTTTATTCAGGGCAAATAAACTGCCCGAGGCGGTTCTACTTCAGCCCTGTTTCCACTGCTGGAATTCTCCGACTAGGAGTCTTTGGAGGGTCCAGGAGCAAACCCCAGGAACCCCAGACACTTCATTTTACCCCCCAAAAGTCCCCGCTTGGAGAATATTGTTTTCATAAGTATGGATGCGTAATCGGTCTTCAAATGCGCCCTCTGAAAGATGCAGCCCCTAAATTGGAACAAAGCTTACTTCTCACTTGATTTATTGTTTCTATAAACACACTACCCTAAAGAGATTTTATTCACTAGTGTCAAGAGTCCTTCAATACAGCACATGGTAACAAAATAAGAATCTTACCTAATGTTAGCTGATGAGTTAGCATTTGCTTACCCCATAAAATCTCTATTTAACCTTTTTTTATAAGTTGGTGCTATCTTGAGTAATAATAACAAAAATAAAAGTATTTGGTAAAAATGTTTGCACCCAGATCTTTACGTGATCTACTTTCATTAAGCCACTACGATCCTTAACTACGAAAGAGTTAATCGTTAAAATCATGATTAAAACTGAGGGAGAAAAAACAAAAAATAGTCCCGGATCGATTTTCTTTTTATAGACTTTTCATCGTGGCTCTGCTTCAGAGGTCGTCAGAGTCTCATGGAGCCCATGTGACGACCCGGACGGCGGACTGAGCGGCCCGTCTGATGTCCTGGTCCTCCTCTGCAGCCTCGCTCCTCTCCACCAGCAGGGGGAGCTGCTCCAGCAGGAGGCAGCGGCCTTTTGGAATTTCAGCCAACGAGGTCAGAGCCCGCAGGGAGTACATGATGAGGACCTTTCTCCTCCTCCTCTTCTCCTCCTCCTTCTCTTCCTCTTCCTCTTTCTTCTTGGACACGAGGTCCAGGAGGATGGGGATGACGCCAAGATCCAGACACTGCTGCTTACCTGCAGGACAAAGTTCTTAATTTCCTGTAAAGAACCTTGACCCACATGATGCTTTTAAGGTTTTAAAAAGTTCTCGTTCATTGATGACAAAGTTAACTGGCCAACATGTCTCTCTTTTCCTGTTTTTGGTTGTCATGAAAATCTGTTCAGTAAATCATCTTATGAAAAAGTCGTCAAATGTGTTTGATGGCATCTGCGTCTTTGGTAAACACTTAAAGGTACAGGAAGTGAGTGTGTGGACGAACAGGAAACCCTCCGAGCCTGAACAGTGAAGACAGAGCTTAAGGGCAACAAACTGCAGTTCCTTAAGTGTCCACTTGAGGCCGGCTTTAAAAGTGAGCCAATTTCCATAAAGCTCCATATTAAAATGCAGAACTTTACAGTCCTATTAAAAACATTTACAGCTTAGAAAAACTTTTTTTTTATCTCTTTGATACAGCTGTACATGTGTTTTTTTTAATGTAACTCATCGGTTTAATTTTAAGACTCAGAGTTTCACATAATTAAGGGCGTGTGTGAGTGACAGGTGGGTGCTGCTAGTTGTCTGCATCACCTTGGCTAATCCAGTCACTGAAGTGAACCTCTCAGCTGTGTTTTATAGACATGTCAGCCCTGACTAGCAGGTATCCGTGTCTGCACGGCTTGTTAGCTCGTTCACTGTCACACACTGCTTCATTTTTTAAATGTAATTCTTTGATAAAAAATGATTTTAAACCATCTCATTTCCTAGCTACTGAATTACTCAGACTGATGTTTTAGTGTCTGCTAACCCCTCCCTCCTCTCGAGCTCCACCTTCTCTTCTAAATATGGTAACCTTCTTTTGCCAAAAACCCAACATGGAGATGACTAGTATTCTAAACTAGAGGCTTTAAAAAGGCTGTTAACTTGTCTATGAATATCTATACATTATTTATACAGTCTGTACCGTGGACATAGAAACTGAAGAAGAGAACTCAAGAACTTTTTAGTCCCCAGCTGTCTAACATTCAGCTCTCCAGATGCAGCTGTCAGGTGTGTGTTTGTACCTGTGGTGATGATCGCAGTGTACATGATGACTCCGGCAGCGTTTGCCTGAACCTCCACTTCCTGATCCCGCAGCAGATCCACCAGGACAGGAAGTACCGCCTCCTCGCACACCTGCTGCTTCCCATCCCCGGACACACTGAAGCAGCAAAGTGCAGTTAAAATAATAAACAAACAAACAAACAAACAAACAAACACACACACAAGTTCAGAAACAAAGTAGTCAGAGAAAACAAACAGACTCTTTCTGCTTTGTGAAAAGTTTTGATTATGACAGTCTGAAATGCGTTTTTTTTATCTGCTTTTCAGGCAGTAATGCTAATTCATTTTGGAAAAGTATCATCT
>NC_089196.1:28350979-28448479 GCF_963930695.1 Labrus bergylta | reverse complement strand
TCTTGAATAAATGTTTTTTTAAATGTAAATAACTTTTGATAACTGTAATAAAAAGTATATATATATATATATATATATATATATTCCAGATATTTTAACCTAAATAACATGAAACCTTATTATTGAAAGGGTTTCCACTCTTGGTTGAAGAAAACAAGATTTTATAAAGTTGTCACTTCGGATAATCTGCAGATTATAAATAATCTTTAGATGCAGTTAGATAAGAATGAGATAATAACATAATCCTGCTCATACTAACACACTCATTGTCAGGTAACATAATCACACTCCTCGTTACCTGAGCTGCCAGAACAGTCGGGTAAGTCAGCTGGCTAACAGCTCGGATCATTTTGAACATAACCAAACCGCCAAACTGATGTTTATCTGATGTGAAATTAGCGGTCACTGATACTTCCTCCATCGTGCTCCTGACAAGCAGTTTGTTTGTTTGTGTCTTCGAGATGATTCCATGTGCTCCAAAGAAACCAACAGAAAGGTGAGAAAATGAAAGCTTTATTCATCTCGTCTTGGTGGAGAAACAACGATGTGAGCTTTGTATTAATATAAGAGAAATCAGTTCCTTTCTCTGCTGCTGCCGGAGTTTTTAGAAACAACATGATGAGCTGTGAGCAGGTTTCACAGATCTCAGGTCAGCCAGAGAGGTCAAAATACATAAAGACTTAAAAGGAGAACGGATGTTTTACTGTGAAAAACCTTCAGCTGAATGAGTTCTGAGGTCACAATGGCATCAAACCCTGAACAAAAAAAAACTCTCCTGTGTATGCTCACGGTTTGATTCTAGCCAACACACACACACACACACACCATGACCTCAAATTAAAATATCTTTTAAAAAATAAGAAACCAAACGGTTGTTTCTGGGGTTCTACTTCTTCTTTTTCTTGCTCTTCTTTCCGCCCTCTCCCTGTTGAGAGCTCACGTCTCCTCCTCCACTCTTCTGGGTCCGTGTCTTTAGTTTAGGAATCATCTCTGCCACGTAAAACATCACGTCTTTACCTGAGGGAATGAATTAATAAATTAATCAACTTTTTTTTTTTAAAAAACAATTTTTTAAAATCTTTTTAGTAATTGTTGGGGCCTTTTTGCCTTTACTGGACAAACACCCGGAAGAGACAGGAAGTGTTAAGTGAAGAGAGCGGGGCATGACCTGCAGCAAAGGGCCGAGGTCGGATTCGAACCCTCAGCCACTGCGACAAGGACAATAGCCTCTTTACACGGGCTGCATGACATAACTGCTAGGCTATCAGTGCTCCCAGAAACATCTGTTTTTTTTCAAAGGAATAATAAAATAAAAAAAGACGATGTCTGCCGTCTGAAGTCACACCCACAGCAGAATGAAGTAACCTTAGTTAAGGTGGAGGTGAAAAATACAGGAGCAAGCTTTGGCATGAACTCCCCCCTCACTCCAATATATCTCTATGATACTACTATTTATATCTTATATAAAGGTGTTTAGGTCAGTGGGGGTGATAATGCAGAACTTTTACTGTACGGTCTCCCACAGTCCTGGTTCTATTGCTTTGATTGCGGGGGCATTAAGTAATATTGACTGGTCACTTACTGCCAGACTTCAAGACTTGTTACTGGGGTACTATACGAGTGTTCTTTAGGGCTGTGAGCTATAACATGCACTGTTTATGTCATCTTTATCTAAATTGGTGCAGAGTGGGTCTCACTCCATCCTCAGAGGTTTTGGGTGACACTCAAGTGCATGCAAGTGTGTAGGGAGAGTGTGGAGGGAGAGTGTGGAGGAGAGTGTGTAGGAGAGTGTGGAGGGAGAGTGTGGAGGGAGAGTGTGGAGGGAGAGTGTGGAGGGAGAGTGTGGAGGGAGAGTGTGGAGGGAGGGTGTGTAGGGAGAGTGTGGAGGGAGAGTGTGGAGGGAGGGTGTGGAGGGAGAGTGTGTAGGAGAGTGTGGAGGGAGAGTGTGGAGGGAGAGTGTGGAGGGAGAGTGTGGAGGGAGGGTGTGGAGGGAGAGTGTGGAGGGAGAGTGTGGAGGGAGAGTGTGGAGAGAGTGTGTAGGGAGAGTGTGGAGGGAGAGTGTGGAGAGAGTGTGGAGGGAGAGTGTGGAGGGAGAGTGTGGAGGGAGAGTGTGTAGGAGAGTGTGGAGGGAGAGTGTGGAGAGAGTGTGGAGGGAGAGTGTGGAGGGAGAGTGTGTAGGAGAGTGTGGAGGGAGAGTGTGGAGAGAGTGTGGGGAGAGAGTGTGGAGGGAGAGTGTGGAGGGAGTGGTTTGAGGCCCTTGGTGTCAGTAATAGATGTAATTTCTGTGGCGCACTTGATGACAGATCAGAGAGTGGAACAGAGAGAGTGCTCTTTTCTCTGGAGGATCTTTTCACAGTGATGTCAGGAATCAAATATTTAAGCTCCTTTTACTTCATAGCAATGAATCAGAACCTACAGCATCAGGATCAGTTAGCTCATTAAAAAAAGATCTGTAACAAAAGCTGTAATCTCATTGTGCAGAATCTTATTGGATCATCATTTAAATAAATCGGAGTGGACTCTATATCAGCGCGTCATGTGTAGAACAGGAGTCAGAAAAACCTGTTGGAAACATCCCCAGTTTGGCAGAACATTTGGTCATTTAGCTCAAAGTTCAGGAGGGAAAACCCTGTGAGGGATGTGATCGGCTCTCGTGGACAAACATGGTCAGAACGTGAATTTATCGCCTCATGTACTCTTATATAAATCATATCGTCACACAGAGGGAAGAGTGTGTGTGTGTGTGTGTGTGTGTGTGTGTGTGTGTGTGTGTGTGTGTGTGTGTGTGTGTGTGTGTGTGTGTGTGTGTGTGTGTGTGTGTGTGTGTGTGTGTGTGTGTGTGTGTGTGTGTGTGTGTGTGTGTGTGTGTGTGTCAGACTTACGGGACGTGAACTTCTCCTGACACAAGTTGCCGTCCGCTTGCTTCACCTGGACTCTGACTCGACCTCTGAACGCGACATCCCTGTTCCACTCCCTGGGGTGCATCTTGTTCTGTAACACACCCACACGTTGATGTCATCGTATGATCTGTTTTTAAGCCCTGATGAAGCGTGTTACACGTTGTGTCGTGTTGTGTTTACCTCGACGTAGACATTGAGCCCAGCAGCCGTCAGGACGTCTCTGATCTCAGCACAGGACGGGTTCTCCACAGCCTGCAGACACACAACACAACACCTGCTGTTTCACCCCATTTTGATTACACTACATTTCTCTACTTTGATACTGTTAGACACCATATGTTTTAAAACCCAACTCAATCTCTTTTATTTTAATGATCAATAATATCAAAAATAATCAGAAGCTTTAAAAAATAACTTCAGATCTTGGGTCATTTATTTAACTGAAAGCTGCCACAAGTGAAACAGAGAGCATCGTCTGTGCTGTTAGAACATGCTGGCAACATTTCAGACAGTAGGAAAGTGTCACCTTCTCTGCGGGGATCCTTCTTCCTTCAGCCAAAGTCTTCTTACTGTTGATGTAGACTGGATACACACAGATGAACCTGAAACACATCCAACACACACACATGACTGAGTCACTGCAGGACTCACAGCTGGATCTGAACGTTCAACGTAAATATGATAAGAATTAGTCAATTAATTTTCCCGACTGTTAATATTGTTTTTACCCGTCTATTAATGCATGGAAGTTGACAGTGGAAGATATTTAAGAAATGGAAAGAATTACATATAGGCTAAGAAACAGAGAAGATGAATTCATGTGTTACTGGAGTAAATGGATAAAGGAAACAGATAAAGTGGAATAATAACAGGTATATAAATTAAATTATATTAAATTAAGAGAGTAGTGAAAGAACAACCCCCCCTCCCCCATTCTATTTACAGTTTAATTTTATCATTATTATTATTATTTTTCCTTTCTAAATCTTATTTTAATTATCTTTTTTCTCTTCATACTCTTTCTTTGGATTTTTATTTATTTTCATGTTGTATGTTTAAAAAATATATAGAAATGTGCCAGGATGAACAAAATATGTGATGAAATATGACAACTTGTAATGTAGTAAAACAGCCTGCAATAAAGTATTTAAAATACACACATATATATATATATATATATATATTGTTTTTATCTCTGGTATTCTCACTTGTGCGTGTTATAAACATCCCAAACAGAAAACACAATCCAACAGTGATGGACAACACTGGCCTGAACTCTTTTTATTATATATTATGTATTTAACTCAGTGATTCACGACCTATTTAGGCTTGTGACCCCAATCTGACTTCACAAAACTCTGGCGACCCCAGACATCCAAAACACATTCAGTTTTTTGATAAAATCTTTCTTTTCCAATCATGAAAAAATGTTTGTACTGTTTTTAAGTAAACATTGACGTTAGAGCACATTTTGTCGTTTCATGCATATTCTTGAGGACAGAGGACGAGAGGCTGGGACAACATTTCTGCACAATGTATGACAGAGACCGAGACCGAGACAGAGAGACCGAGACCGAGACAGAGAGACCGAGTCCGAGACCGAGACCGAGACAGAGAGACCGAGTCCGAGACCGAGACAGACAGAGAGAGAGAGACAAAGAGACCGAGGCAGAGACCGAGGCAGAGACCGAGACAGAGGCAGAGACCGAGACCGAGACAGAGAGAGAGAGAGAGAGACAGAGACAGAGAGACCGAGACCGAGACCGAGACAGAGAGACCGAGACCGAGACAGACACAGAGAGAGAGACAGAGAGACCGAGACCAAGACCGAGACCGAGACAGAGACCGAGACAGAGAGACCGAGACAGAGAGACCGAGACAGACACAGAGAGAGAGACAGAGAGACAGAGACAGAGAGAGACAGAGAGACCGAGACAGAGACAGAGACAGAGACCGAGGCAGAGAGACAGAGACAGAGAGAGAGACAGAGAGACAGAGAGACCGAGACCGAGACAGAGACCGAGACAGAGACAGAGACCGAGGCCGAGACAGAGACAGAGACCGAGACAGAGACAGAGACAGACATATGTTGGCATCGTCTACACCCACAAAAACATCTGCTCAATATATTTTTGATAAGGCAACCCCGTTTTAATGTGACCCCACATGGGGTCGGGACCCAAAGGTTGGGAAAGCCTGATTTAACCTTTAATTTAACAGGAAAACATCCTCAGATGAATACAGTGGTCAGATGATCCTTTATCCGTGTTTTAAAAGATGATGGAGCATAACCATCACAAAATAACACATTTAGCACTTTCTCAACAGACTATTTATCAAATGATCAATCCTCAACTAAACTCCTGACTGAGAAGTAAACCCAACATAAACTTCACCTTTAATCCCGGTGTCACAACGTAATGTCAAACATTATTTAATCCTAATCTTTGTAAACTTTCAAAGACGCAAAACAACATTTGTATTTTAATATTTTAGCAGCAAACAGCTCAGTTAAACGATCCTTCAGACACGTCATGCTAAGAGGTTAGCGTAGCTACGTCACTGTCGTAGAGACTGAGCGTCACGCCAAACGTCATAGAAAAAATACTCAATTTAAACATATGCCACAGTTCCGATCAGAGATTTCGTAAAACTTGCATTTATATTGAAGCTGGGAGAACCTGTGTTTCTTAAGAGTTGTATTCGTTAACAGGGTTTGTCAAGATGAACATTTGACTCGTTTTCGCGACATTTAAACACTCTCTCACTGTGTCTTTGTACAAACGTTAACGTCACACTGTCGAGGTTTATCGTGAACCGTGGAGAGCAGAAAAAGTCGTTTACTGTTGAAGTCACAACATTACACGGTATTTACTGTAAGCCGAAGTTAAGAGAGGACTTCCATTGTCAATATTAGTACCTAAGTGATTATCATTAACTAAAGCGGGGTTATAAATACTGGCGTTGTCTTAAATTGTACAAATCTTCTACTGGAGTTTGGCGTTGTCTGGTCGAATGGCTCAGCACTGCTATGCATGGCTAGGCTAACATGTTAGCTGTAAAAAAAAAAAAAAGAAAAAAAAAAAGACTCACCTCTCTTTATCTGCGGGGTTTTCAGTTAAATGAGCCATTATCTTTTCCTGGCTGTGTCGCTCATCTAACTGCAGGTACTCGACTCCTGGCTGGACACAACGACTAACAACACGATTTGATTTAGTGCCGTAAAACAGGAAACCGTACGGCTGATCCACATGCGGAGCGCTTGATTGAATCACCGAGTGGGCCGGTGTTACAGTCTACTCTGAACACTGACTGTAAATAATAGACTATAAAGTAATCACAGATTATCTTATATGGGCAATAATGTCTTCTCAACAGATAATAAAATGCAACTTTGATACTCATTTCGGATATACTCTATTTGTAGGGGGTATTGCTGCATAAAGAATGTGAAGCATATAAAAGTAGGCTATATTTATTAACACATTTTAAAGGTGAAACATGGCAATTAAAAACTGTAAAGTGCATTTTAGCTATTCCTGGAACTTTTACCACAGGATTACTGTGATTTAAAATTCAAAGACGTAAATAATAAAAAAAAAAGATTAACTGTATTTCTGCTGCAAAAGAGTTGGCTCTAAAAGCTGACTCCTTTAAAGCAACTATATGTTGGAATTTGGGTCTGTGTGCTTTGGCACCCACCGATGGTCTCTGCTCGCAACTGCACTGTCGTTAGACTTTAAACTGCTGTTTTGACTCCCTTCATAGACAATGTGCATTTGCTTATAAACATGAGACAGTAAACCGTACACAAGTCACAATATGCTTTGATATATCTGCAGGGATGCATGTGCACTCACCTTCTAGCTCAGTCACTTTCCCTTTTTCTCTTCTTAGCTTCACCATGCTCTTCCGTCGCTAAGCCTCAGCCATTGTATATACAGTACCGAGACGGGCAAACTGGCTAGTGTGGTAAAGCATTTCTTGTGAGAGAACAGCAGCTTGCTTCCAAACTTACATGGTACTCTAAACAGGCGACTGGTGCGATCTGTGGATACGGGAGAGACACTATTCTGCCTGTTGAAAGCTGTCATATTATTAGATTGACTCTCAAACTACTATTTTAAGGTGAAAAGTTACATATTAATGCTTTAAAGCTCCTGCGAAAAACTTCTGGTGTGTGTCGACTTTGGCGCCCCCTGTGGACAAAGCAGGCCATGTATTATCTAATTGCTGATCTCGAAAGTTCCGTTTGTTTCATATACAACTAAAAAGTCCTCCCAGGAGCTTAAAGTGAGCGAGAGACTTGGTTTGGTTTGATCCAGATACATCTGACTCCCTACTTTTATGTTTTTCCCCACTCTTAGACTAATAATTCCTCTTTATTTTCCTGAAAAAGAAAACTTAAGTTTTCTCAGAATAATGCATGTGATACTTATCTGTGCAATAATAGTGAGTGCTGTCAGATGGGGCTCTCTTAGGCAGGTATACTGTGATTGCAAACTTAGCACAATTCAAGCCACTGCCCTGGTTTAAAGTTTGTCAACCCTCAGGGGCCCTCTACTGGCATGGGGCCACAAGTTGCATGTT
The DNA here is from genome assembly GCF_963930695.1 of Labrus bergylta. Taxonomy (NCBI): domain Eukaryota; kingdom Metazoa; phylum Chordata; class Actinopteri; order Labriformes; family Labridae; genus Labrus; species Labrus bergylta. The sequence continues at coordinate 28,440,989 of NC_089196.1, read as the reverse complement.
GACAAGCAGCGCCTCTGCCTACAGTGTTACACAATTGAATTAATGAATGAATGAATGAAACCTTTATTGCCCCTAGGGGAAGTTGCCTTGCACAGAGAGCCTAAAAACAAACATATACAGGACAATTACAAACAAAACAAAAATACTTACAATTAAGGAGCAATATGTAACTCTGACACCTAGTGTTTAAGATTGGTACTGCAGTCAAAATGTAAAACATTGTAGAGAGCTGTCTCCCCCCTCCCCCTCCTCTCTAGAGTCGATGCTCACGCAGGTCACCATGTGGTGGACACTGAAGCTTCAGTGTTTATCCAGCTCTGCATCCGTCTGTAAACCTTTCTGTGTTCTAACCTCTCTCCATTTTTCAAAAGCATCTCAAATATTGATCCTAGTTTTATTACATTTCTGCTTAAGGAGCTTATTAGAAAATGCTGAGGCTTTTTAGGTCGGGTACAATCACTTCTATCTGAACCACTTCTCTTGCCCCTTCCATCTATTGGTTTGCCAGACTGAGAGGTGTCTAAAACGGCCGTGTGGGGTGCCTTTTAGAACCAGAATCTCATTTTAGGAGGAGGATATACTGGCTGCTGTATTTGGCCAGCACTTTAACATGGCATGCAGCATGCTTCCTTAATGTGATGCTATTGTAATTTCATTTTATGATTTAATTCTAACAACATATAAAAAGCATCTTCATATAGATCTAAACCTTGTTACATTTTACTAAAGATACTAAAGTGGTTTTAAATAAAGAATCATTTGAAAGACAAAAAATACGCCTCTCGTCTGAGCTGAGTTTAATCCGCTGCCTGGCCAGGGCTCAGAAAATCAGCAGAGACACCTCCCACCCCCACCAAGGACTGTTTTCGCTGCTGGACTCTGGAAAGAGGTTCCGCAGCCTCCGAAGCAGAACTTCCAGGTTCTGTAACAGCTTCTTCCCACAGGCCATAAGACTTTTGAACACGAAAAAATAATCCCTCCATTCCCCCTCAAACCCCCACACAGGACTACCTCACTGGACTGTAAAATACATATAACGTGCAATATATTTATCTGTATGGTAATTTTACTCATAGCTTTTCTTTTTATATCTATTTATATCTGCACCTTATTTTTCTATGTAAATACTTGCTGCTGTTTTTATCCTGCACTACAACGAGCCAAAAGCAACGAAATGTCGTTCTGCACTGTAAAGCACAAGTTTGAATGACACTAAAGAAAGTCTTAAGTCTAACAGAGCTTTATTTCCTATCGTTGCTGTATTTCTGTATTGTGCACTACCGTGTCCGTCCAGGCGGTGCCGCCAGTGAGCCGAGTCTGCGCACTGCTGAAATGCCCGGATGTTATTGTAGCTAGCTCTTTTAGCAAGTCGGCTAGTCGCTGCGACGCCGCTGCATTCCGCCGCTACGGTCCGTCGCATCGGGGACATTCGACCCTCCAGACTCCCCCGGCAAAGATTAACTATTTTTTAACGTCGGTATCTTAACATCAGTAATTTATCATGATAGAAGTTGAGTGAGGGGCTCGTAAATCTGAGGTGTTACAGTTAATTTTCCGACCGATTTGGCGGGACTAGATCGGGGTTTAACAATACGACGAGCTAACGGCTAACGCAGCTAGCGTCCACACACACACACACACAGGCCAGTTTGTTTTTTCGGGTAGCTAACACAGCTAGCTTAGCAGAGGCTACCGCGGCTGTCATGGAAGACAAATCGTTCACGAAAGAGTTAGACCAATGGATCGAACAGCTAAATGAGTGTAAGCAGCTATCGGAAAACCAAGTCAGGACACTCTGCGAGAAGGTAAGTGTGTTCCCCGCAGTCGATGTGTTTTGTGGTTTAATCCAGCAGCCTCGCTTTCGGGCCTAAATTGCGAAAGCGGCTCTGACTAACGTCTGCAGTGATGTCACGGCAAGGCGGCTGTTTTCGCCCCGTTTTCGACCAGTCATCCTGAGGGTTACCCGCTCCCTGCAGCTTTATTATCAGTCTAATAATGTTCAATCGTTTCCCTTTTCATCCAGTGTGCCGTCCCACCTGTTTAAACTGTTCAGTTACGGACGGTTTTTCGACGATTGTCGTCTCGGGACAGACGGGCCGAAAATTTTTGCATCTTTCCAACATTACCAGCAAGTAGTCGGAGCCCGTTTTACTCCCAGTCCATTAACGCAGAGATCCGGCCTTTAAACACAAATATAACCCGTTTTCTATACATTAAAGTGATCATAAGTGAAGTATTGGTTATTGTAATAGTGATACGTGATGTGATTTGCACCGCACCCTGTCTTTATCGATCAGCCCTTTTTATCGCATAAACCTGCCAAGCCTTCGTTCAGACGTCACTTCATTATAAAAATAACTCTCTGTTGGCCTCCCTGTATCCTCCACCAGTGTAATGTTTAATGTCCCGTTTTTCTTAAAATTACAATCACTTCGGATCTGTTGCAAAAATAGGCGATCATTATTGTGTGGAGTTATCTGTTAGTGTGGAGGGATAATTCTGACATTGTGTGAAGGGAATGAATGAATGAATTAAGAATAAGGAGGACAAAACCTCATTTGAAGCAGCTGAGATGTGTTTGGGGTGAATGAGGAGGAAAGTATTAGTTGGTCTCAGTTTGAGCTTCATCGCGCAACAGGCCTGCAAAGGAGGATTCATGACCATGTTAATGTCCTTTACCTCCTTTATTCTTATATATGTATTAAATATAAGGTTAAACTATGCACTCCTTGAAAGAAAAATGGAAACCTTTTAATCAAATAAAAAGAAAGGTACATTATTTAGTTAATATCTACACTTCTACAATTCACTTAGCAGACGCTTTTCTCCAAAGCGACATACATCAGAGAGTAAGAACAACACAAGCAAGGATCTAGAAAAAAAAAAGGGAACAATGTGAGTAAGAGCAAACGATCAGCTTTGAGTCTGATTGGACACACAGGTGCTGACAGGAAGTGACCAGAGGCAAAGCACAACATTGACAGCAGTTCTTGAGAGCTCTAATCAGTATAGAAACCATCTTATAAGTCGTCGTTATCAAACAAAAACCATCGTCATTACCATCATCATCATCAATAATATGGAGACCATCATCATTAAGTTAGTAGGTGTTCATGAAAGAGCTGGGTCTTTAGCTTTTTCTTAAAGGTGCAGAGGGACTCTGCAGATCAAATGGAGTTTGGAATTCAGTTTGAATTCACATTATCAGAACAATCTGAGATGTCGGATACCATTTTTTATTTTATTGACTGACAACTAATAAAATGTGAAGAAAATACAGCAAAGTGTTCATATTTGATGCAAGTGACTGCTCCTGCGTCCATCTGCTGCTGGGCTTCTTTAACACAGTACCTGTGTCTGTAACACATCATCACTCCTGAAATTAAAATACTTCCACATAGCTGAAGTGTTGTCCTGAAGATAACCGACACCGAGCAGGGACTTTGTCTATTCGGCCAAATATTGCATGCAGAGTGTACGCTAAATTGCTTTCAGAGTTTTAATTCAGGAAGTGTTTTGCAGCAAGTTTATATCACTATAATAAAGATTAGATACACTGTGCAGCCCTAAAAATGCAATTCCCGTGAGCCTCTTAAAATGAACATTAGTGGAGTTTTAATGTTTTAGAAATAGCACTAAAAAAACTGATGGCGCAGATATGAGGAGTCATTTGTCAATTTAAAACATACAACCAAATCCTTTAATTCGTCTTAATTTCTGTTTTTATAACATTGTAAATAAGAAAAAGCTGAATCGTCAATTGGACCAACTTCATTTAAATACCTAATGGTGAGGTTTTGAAACCAGTGGTGCACATTTGTCATATTTTTCAGACAAAGATATTGATTGAATCCTTTGAGAGAGCTTTGTCTATAGCAGAAGCAAACCAGGAAGTTGTGCTCTATAGAACCAGAGCTGCTCCCTGTGTACTCCTATCATGCAGCCCAGAGCAGAGTTTACACTTGACACATTTCACACAAGTTTCAGGTTACATCATTTACATATTAAGCAATACTACAGGTCTGTTGGGCAGTGGACCCCCCAGAGAATAAACCTTCATAGAGGCAAATAAGGTGGTGAACAAACACTTGACACATTTTGATGGCCGGTAACATCCCGGAGTGAAGGTTTATTACAAACACCTAAAACATTTTTAAAGGTTTATTTCTGGGATTTTGTATGCTTTTTTTATGAGAGGAAGGACAGAGGATAGAGTGAGAAGTCAGGAAGGGAGAGAGAGTGGGGAACGACATGCAGGCAAGGCTCTGCAGGTCGTATTAAAACCCGGGCCGCCCACTTGGAGGACTAAAGTCTCTTTACTAGGGGCGTGCGCACTAACAACTAGGTTATCAGCGGCACGCAAAAATGTTCTTTAACTGGACTTTTATACTGAGTGGAACAGCGTGCATCTACCCTGACAACCAGCTGAGTCCCTCTCGTGAAAGGGATTGCAATTATTTCCCATGAACGAGGACTTCCCAGTAAGCTCGGGTGCTGTTGTTACTACAAGTGGAAAAAACTCAGATAATTAACTTCATGTCATAAATGAATACCAGCTAATGTAAACCTTGGCCCAGAGTTGAACCTGTTAAGTAATCAAAGGATCTTACAAATGTGATTTATTTTTACATTATTATGGTCCGTTGTGCAACCTGTGATTTGAATTAGTTTTTATTCTTGTCTTTTAAAATAACAACTTAAAAGGTTAAACACTTGCGAAGTTGCGATGATCTGCTGAGTCTTCAACATTAAAGTCGGGGACGAACATTCAGATGATCTCCAGTTTTCTCTGAGGGGAGTTCAATCTGTTTTCTGAGTACAACAACAAGATAAAACATTTAAAAAGAAAATAACAGATCCATGGAAAAGCTCAGGAGAGATCACAGAACAGGACACTAACATTAACCACATTTTGGGAACAAATACTCTGCAGCCCTGAGCCATTTCAAGCACTATGGTGGCCTGTAAGGTCACACTGCCTTCACACCTCAAAATAACCGTCACCGAGGCTACATGTGGTTGTGTATGACCTGATTTACTGTTTTTGTATCTGTGTGGAGAGTAAAGCTGGCAGTAATAAAATAATCTTTGTATTTTTCTCCTTCACAGGCTAAGGAGATCCTGACCAAGGAGTCCAACGTCCAGGAGGTGAGATTTCCCATGATGCCTCTGAAAGATTAATCCCCCGCTAATTGATTTCCAGTAGGACACAGCTGGCGGATGCAGGGTCACAAACTGGTCTTCCATCTAATTAATCTCATTACTGAGCCGGAAGACTTTGATACTGAAGAAATAAAAATTAATGTGACGATGACAGAGAGGCTGTTTGTGCTCGATCGATGGGATCATTAGTGAAATAAATGATTGAAGAAAATCAAATTAAACTGAAAAATAATTAACGTTAAAAACTCATCTGTAAATTGAACTAATTTCCAGTTTTGTCTCTGAACTTTGCAGTGTAATATTTTAGATTAAAGAGTGAAGACATGCTCCACTAACCGTCCTTAAGAAATGCTTTTCATTCAGTTATTGAATTTCTTATTTTTTAAAGTAAAATCAAAAGGTTATTTGTTAGTCCTAGCTCTTCTCGTTAATTTAATCCCAACAGGATCGAAAGATTTTCTAACTGTGGTCGTCACCAGGTATTGCGATCAGAAGATTTGAATCGATGACTCAAACCTACTTTTTGAGAACCTGTTCCATTTAGACTCTTTAAACCCTAAATCTTTTTTGGGTAGTCAGACCCATGCCCCTTGAAATAAAAACTATCAGTGATTTCCACGTCCTTCACTTGAGCACTACAGTCTCTGTACACAGAGGCGTGCAAAGAACCTATCGGCCACCGGCGCCCCTTTAATTGGAATGATTAAACGCATAACGAGCGGGAGGTTGACGGCAGAACAGGACTGAACAGGCTGCTGTTGTAGAAAGGTTCATCTGCTGGACAGTTTCCAAGCGGAGAGGGAGCTCGACACAGAAAGTAGAAGCTGTTATGTGTGAACACCCACAGGTCATTCTGAGCGTTGTTCCCTCTTGTGATCAGAACTTCTCATGCTTCAGCGTTTAGTTATTTCTGACTACAGTTCTTCTTTTTTTAAATGACCCTATGAACAGGGAAATAACAATTTGATCAGCTGACTTAAAGTGAACTTCAGCAGCCCGAACAATATAACACCCTGTTTACACTGCAAACTTTGTGTCTGCAGGCATGCTCACACACACACACACACACACACACACACACACACACACACACACACACACACACACACACACACACACACACACACACACACCCCACACCCTGTTCTTAAAATACCGGTCTCTCTTTAGGAACAACACTGTGCCAGATACAACACAAAGCATAATATCAGTTACATTCCTAAATACCCGTTGAGAAAACATTTGAATGCCGATCCTGAGTGTGTTCAGCTGTTGTGTATTCACAGCAGATCTGTGTTTTTACTGCACTGTTAAGATGTTAGTTAGCAGCGTGTTTATCTCTGAAGTTCACTGTTATTCACAACAAACGATCGCTCGATTCCTGATCAGTGTCCCAAATGACCTTTTGACTCGCCGGCCAAGATGGCGGGTCGATGGACCCGGCATATCTTTACAGGCCAAATTAATAAATTGTGTTTTTGTGTCACATTAGCGTCAGTACGTTTGATTGAGGGTATGGTGTTCTGTTGGATCCGATCACAGATATAGGTAACAGGTCGGATCGCTTCATCGCGCCAGGAAATGTAAGAAATGGTGAAGAAGATAAAGTATTGCGTGCCTTTATTCTTCTACACTAAAACATAGAGCCTGTAAAATGTTTGCCAACTTTGTTTATCTGCCCCTATTGTCATGGTTCTTAAGACTGTGATGCATTTGATGGAGGATTGTAATGACCTTTCAAAGCTTCTGTGACGAAAAAAGCAAACGAAAAAGCCCCTGAAAACCCACGGACCCTTCAGTGTGGGACGTTTAATTCAAACAGATTCCCTTTAAAACGAAACTAAAGCCGAGTGATGAGCACGACAAAAAGGTTTAATCTTCTCTGGAGAGAATCTAAAGTCATGATTGTTTGATGAGTCGACTCAGTGACGTTGTTCTGTGTGTGCTCAGGTGCGATGCCCGGTGACGGTGTGCGGCGACGTCCACGGTCAGTTCCATGACCTGATGGAGCTGTTCAAGATCGGAGGAAAGTCTCCCGACACCAACTACCTGTTCATGGGAGACTACGTCGACAGAGGCTACTACTCTGTGGAGACGGTCACGCTGCTCGTCACGTTAAAGGTAAACTGAGTGTGTGTCTAAATGTGGAAATTCAGTCTCTGAAGGAGCTAAATGACTTCCACTCACCGAGGTCTAGATTGTTCCTCCTGAGGGCTTGATATCAGGACTTTGCTGATCGGGACATCAAGACAGAAACTTGTTTATAGTCTGCTGGATATTACTCTCATCATCTGTGCAGAAATATGATTATTAGTTAACAAAGTTATTATTGTTTTAAACGGATGCTGTGTCCTGAGTGGAGTTATCACGATACCAGATGTTTAAACAACGATACGATTCCAATAAAAAAATCTTAACTTATTTAGATTCCTCTTTTAAAATCATAATTAAAAAGTGAGTGTAAGTTCTGAGAGGAACAGACAGACGAGGTGGTGCTGAGACACAGTGGGTGTAGTTATTCAAGTCGTGCTGCAGCACGTCAGACTCACAGACTCTTGTAAATATTTCTGGGCTGTTGCTCGTAACATTTGAACACTTTCACATACATGGAACTTCAGTGAGTTGTCATGACACAGGGAAGTGGACCCAGGCTTTTCAGCGATTTGCCCTATTACCCTGTAACCTATAAAGCCCAGGATGTGGTGGAGTTCCTGACCAAAGGTTATTTTCTGGTTGGTTATGTTCGACTGATTTATATGTCAATACTGATTGAAGCATTGCTAGTCCAGGAGCTTGTCAATACTTCAGGTCGACCAATCAGGAACCAGTCCTCAATGCCCTTACTTTACCCCACAGCAGGCACATTGGGTCCCTGGTTTACAGACTGCAGTCTGTTCCAGATCTTTGTGTTAGAAGGACCTCAGAGTTTTTTATTTTGGTGGAAATGTTATCCGGCCAGACCTCCTCGTTTTATCAGACCCAGGTTCAGGCGTTTTTTGTCTGGGGGAGGTCTCGAGCATGATACTTTATTCTGATCAAAGTGAACACACGTGGTCCAAAAAAATGGAGGTGTCTAAAGGAGAGTCAGAGTCCTCTCTCTGCAAGGCCACCGCCCTGCTGACAGTTTAGGTCTCTAATAATCAGGAGACCAGACGTCTACCTGAAGATCAGGCTCGGCCAAAGAATCTAAAAAAAAAAAACTCTCCAGTTATTTAAAACTTGAACAAACGTAGTCGATCTTCATCGGGCTGTGATCTTTCTAAACTGTTTCTAGGATTCAGACTCCGGGCCGTTTGTGTATTTAGTGTCTCTGTGTTGAAAGTTTTACTGTGATGTTTTATTGCATCATAAACACGAGTCAGCGATGTGTGAGCTGACATCAGTTGACAGCGAGGTCCGGATACACAGACGACACTAAACATCAGGAGTTGTTGAATCTTTTAACACAAACAACAGCACAAGAAACACATCTGATAAATATCCACACACGATAAAAAAATGTAAAGATGTAGATGAAACACTTCCACCCTCCTGGATAAAAACAGGTCAGGTGTTAAACTTAATTCATCTTTTGTTTCTGCAGTTCTGTTTCCAAACTTGACATTCAGCAGTTTGTGGCTGAATATTTTCCTTCTCTGTTAATCTTTCACGTTGTGTTTGTTTTATGTGAACGTCGTGTATCAGCTGATTGTTGGACTGTTTTTATGACTACGGCAGAAACTGAAGAAGAAACGCTGAGTCTTGATTCTGACGGACTTCCTCTCTTTCATATGTGACTGTTTAGTTCTCAGCTGTACTTTACAAAACTGAGCCTGTTGCATTTTAAAGATGATCTGAAACATGACATATTTTACTTACACACATGAACACGTCACAACTTCAGAGTTTCTCACAAATAACCTGAGCCCGTACTGAACAGACCCAAGCTTTTAAATACATCAAATCAAATCTTCACACATGAGAACCTAGAAGCACTGAATACCTGAATTTTCATTTCTGGGATTTAATTTCTTCTTTACAGGTACTTTTCTAATCTTTTAAGGAGTATAATCATAGCGTTTTAAAATAGTTTTGGTCAAATGATTTACCATTTCTCTCGCCGTTTTGTCGTTCAGGTCCGTTTCCAGGAGCGAATCACCATCCTGCGAGGGAACCACGAGTCACGGCAGATCACACAGGTCTACGGCTTCTATGACGAGTGCCTGAGGAAGTACGGCAACGCCAACGTCTGGAAGTACTTCACAGACCTGTTTGACTACCTGCCTCTCACCGCGCTGGTGGACGGACAGGTGGGACACTAACCGGGGTGTGGGGGGGGCAGGGGTAGAGTTCATGGTTCAGAAATGACTGTTTCATTCAATGTCTTTACAACCTTTTTCAGACGGCTTTTTCCCCAAAGGGGTGTATTAAGCTCAGCCGCCATCACATCTTTTTACATTCATATTGATTCCAGGACGGCATAATATTCTTGTAACAGTCACTAATATTCTGTAGACATGCACGCACACACACATCTCTGTACACAGGGGGATTCACTTAGTCCTGTGATTACACCTCTGTGGCATTCTGATTAAAGGTGAAACGTCTCGGGGGCGTAAACATCACGGCTTGTACTCTGTGTTCGAGCATTGTAATAGTTTATTGTCATTGAAGGAGAAATGAGTGTTAATTGATTGAATACATGAACACCATGACAGAAAAAAATACTAAATGAGTTTCTTCTGTTTTTATTTCAGATTTTCTGTCTCCACGGAGGTTTGTCTCCTTCCATAGACACTCTGGATCACATACGAGCTCTGGACCGCCTGCAAGAAGTCCCACATGAGGTACACACACTCACACTTACTCACATAAAAATACCACAAACTATAAGACCACAGGATGTCAACACATATAAAGAGGTTACAGAGAATCACTTAAATCCTGATCTCAGCATTTAAAGCGCTTGTAAAGGATCAGTCTGGTGTCATGTGTCGGTGTATTTGTTCTTCAACATCACATACGCTCTAGTCAATGCTTTTTGTTTCTGACTGAATTCTTCACATTTTTAAAACACCTCCCTGATGTCTGTAATGTTTGAATGAAGCTCAGTATTTGTAACACACACATAAGAGTTGGTACTGAATAAAATGCCTGACGTAAGTTGCTTAACCATGTCCCGTGTGTCTGTCAGGGCCCCATGTGTGACCTGCTGTGGTCGGACCCCGATGACCGTGGTGGGTGGGGCATCTCCCCCCGAGGTGCCGGGTACACCTTCGGACAGGACATCTCTGAAACCTTCAACCACGCCAATGGCCTCACTCTGGTGTCCCGCGCCCATCAGCTGGTCATGGAGGTAAATAAACTACCCATCATGCCCCTTTAGACAGTAAACACTACAGACCCTGAGGAAGGACTCACAGATCCACATTGAGACTTACAGTCCAGTGCTGCTAAATGATGGCTAGAGAGCGGGGGGGTGACGTGCGGTATGATTCAAACATGGGCATGAACTAACCACTAGCCCACCGGCTCAGGTCTTAAATTTCCCCTCATTTAAGGTCACAGCCTTCAGTATTTTTCAGTGTTTTTTTTTGTCACGCGTGCTTAAACACAAGTGGACTGAAGATCCTAAAAAACTAAATTCTCACGTCTCCATGGCAACTAAATAAAATGAAGCCGTAAGGGTCCCTGCACCAGTTTGCCTCCCACAGTTCTCTGTGAGAGCCTCTTCACCTCACAGACTCGCTCACACTTTGTGTTGGAGCGAGATTCACTCAGCAGCTGCAACAAACTGAAGATCTAAATGTGTTTCAGTTTATTAAAGGTCACATGTTCTAACACTTTAAATAAGAGCTCACACAGAGGACCCCAAAACATGTGTGTGAAGTGTCTTAAACCCCTCTATTTCAGCCCTGCTCAGAACAGGCTGTTTCTGTGTCTGTAGCTTTAAATGTAAATGAGCTGTGTTTGACCACGCCCCCTCTCTGGAAGGACTTTGGTGTACTGGGCTTTCTCGCTCCATGTCCTATTGTTTACGGTGAGAAGGCAGACTCAGAGAGGAGACCAAACACCTAGCTGTGGGAGTGTCACCCACCTGGGGGAGGGGTTACTGCCCTTTGTGATGTCATGAAGGGAAAATCTCCAAATGGCCTGTTTGAGCACACATTTTCTGAAAAGTGGAGCAGGCAAAAGACGGAGAGGATGGACTTTTTTCTTCATTGAGGGGTTTTTAGAGAGACTAGAGACACATGATAGAGAAACATGGTGAAGTGTTTTTTACAGAATATGTGACCTTTAATTTATCATGTGGTTTATTCATTTTATTACCAGATGAGATGAAGAACCTTGTACTGGTTGAATCCAATCATGATGTATGATGTTTTGAAACCATTCTGACTCTTGTGTGTTTTTTTTAATCTTCAGGGCTACAACTGGGGCCATGATAAGAACGTGGTGACCATCTTTAGTGCTCCAAACTACTGCTACCGCTGTGGAAACCAGGCAGCCATCATGGAACTGGACGACACTCTGAAATACTCTTTGTAAGTAGAAAAAAAGAGACAATAACTCGATTTCAAGTAACTTCAAAGATGAGCAGTGGTGGAGACCAAAATTTGGCTGAATAAAATCAAACAATAAGAGATGAATTACTTTTAATAATGGAGTAAATCAATTAGAGTTTCAGACTAAAGGAACTTTCTGTAGTTAAAAACATTATTGGACAATTTAGCTTCTTTTTCTGGTATTACTAAGACAAGAACTGAGAATGTTGGTCGATGTTAAAATGCCAAGAGGGATTTTTTTTAAACCTCACTGTTAGGTCGACCCCCTCGTAGCGCGACGACTCGTTCAGACATAAGTGTATTTTTGTCTCCTACAGATTGTGTTGTGTACACACATCCTCCTCGCTCTGTGTTTGCTCTGAAAAAAACAATCAAATAATAAAAATACAATGATAGGAACACACAGCTTGTCGTTGTCAACAGACTGTTGTCATAGAGACAAGACGGATGTACAGCACTTTTATTTTCAGCGCACAGCCAGCGCTTTTCTACCTGGAAATAAGGACAGGTGGACACTGTTTTTTATTTATTGGAATTAAAAAATATATATTTTATATATGAGAATATTCTGTCTGGAAGTGGGTGTTGTACAATAAAGTCAAAATGTTTAATGTGATTTTAATGAAATACAAACCTGGAAATGGTTGAACCTGATGAAAAAACCCAACTTTGCAGTGGTCTGGTCATTCTTTACGTAGCTGCATTATCAATATTTGTTTCTGAAGCTCTCTGCAAAGTGATGTCATCAATAACGAACGTTTTCTGCCTCCTCAGCCTTCAGTTTGACCCCGCCCCTCGCCGTGGTGAGCCTCATGTGACCAGACGCACTCCTGACTACTTCCTGTGAATGTCCAAAGCCACACCTGTCAATCATCTACAAAGCTTCACCCCCCTTACCCCCCCTGCCCACCCCACCCTCCTCATCTTGGATGGAAAGAAGATATTAATAATAATAATACTGTACAAGGGAGAATAGAAACAAACGATTGGCTTTTAACAAAAAGAGAGAAACATAAAGAGCGGCCCCCTCTACAGTCTTGTTTTCAATATGCTGTCTTTAATGCTGTGCTTTTGGGGAAAATACAACACGTACAACTATGATCTGTTTTCTTCCTTTTCTTTTTTTTGTTTATTACATGTTTGAAAACGAGATAATAAAACTACCAACGTGGACCAAATGTGCCATATTCTGATCCTTTTACAACATGTACAACGCATTGCGATGTTTCCTTTTTTCTGTTTTTTTTCTGTTTTTGTTTTTTTAGACCAGCACTAAAACCCTACCTACCTGACATCACCACCACACCACACATCTCATGGCATATGTGCTTTTTTCTGTTGCAAGTTAATTTTAAAAAAAGAAGAAAAAAAATGAGGAAAAAAAGTTTGCTTCAAAGTAGTACAGCTGTCAGTTTTAGCTGTCCAGGCTGCAGCCGGTGGTCATCTCAGCAAGTATATTACTGTAATTTGAATAAAGACAACAGACGTATGAAATAAAAATGTCCTATTGACAAACTAGTGGGCTGCGTCAGTGTCGTTTCTTCAGCCGAACAATGTTGGTGTGGAATTGTGCATAACACCTTTTACAAGCACGATAACATGATCTGACTTTAGAGAAGACATTTAAGACTTTTTAAAAATCAGTCAAATAATATGACATGGGCTCTTTACGGGCATCAAGTTAGACATGAAATGTGTCTTTTTTTCCTTCACATATTTAAGGGAGAAGCTGTGATTTTAATTAAATAAGTTAACGAATACGCAATTATGTACATTTACTCAGGGTTTTTCTATATTTTTAAATATTAACAGTAGCTAAATTGTGTAATTTGTTTTCAAATTTGCCTCTGTGTGTCCAGTGGTGTACCATTTTGTGTTTGGGTGGGAGTTGTGCAGGATTGTGCAGAAAACACAAAACTATGCAGTATTGAAAGATTTAAATGATTAATTTAGGACGACACAGCTGAGAGATGCGAAATTTTACTGCAAATATAAATCCAAATGTGTCCAGACAGTTAAAGATACATTTTTGAAACCATTTCTAACCTTCACTCTGCCCTGTCTTGTGTCCTCAACTATCGCGATACTTTCCGTGAAGCGCGTCGCACAGCGAACTGTCTCCATGTTAGCTCGGCCGTTGATACTTTACTCCTATTACCCGCTGTTTTGAAAGAGGACCGCAGTCAGGTGACTGAAAGGTAAATATTTTGTGTTTCTGACTCCCTGTTAATGTCTGCTCGACATTTTTACCTGTTGTTTCCCACCATTTAATGACTGAGTTATCAGTATTTAGCCACTGAGAGCTGGCATACTAAGCTAAAAACATTAGCTACTGGTGTATCGGTGTAACAAGTGACCGTGTTAACTGGTGACTTTCAGCCGATTGATTCTGTGGTTGTTGTTACAACAGATGTTGGACACGTAAAGTGTCCTAATTCAAATAACTCATTTTTTGTCATAATGTCTTAAACTACTCATCAGAAATATATTTAATCAAAAAACAAATTAAAGGCATTCTATGAGTTCACTTTACGTTTTCAACATCTGTTGTAACTACGACAACCAGAGACACCATTTCACACGGCCGCCCGTTAAACCATAACACCGGTGAGATGCTTTTAGAAAACATTTCCTTTTTGTTTAAGTAATTTTTTGCCTCAATTCAACAATGAGAGTCAAATTGTTAAGTTAACGTTACTTTTCATGTGGTTTGTGTGTAAATGTTGTTGTGAATGTGACGCTACAGTTGATCTTATCCACATAACAAAACCTTACTAACCTTACCTTACTACGAGAGGTTTATTTTCCTTTCTTTTCTTAAAACTTACTAGAGATGATTTCTGCTTCATGTGATTATAGCATCACGTTTTTATTTTGACTTTATGAGCTGACTGACAACCACAGGCAGAAAGGGAAGTAATCAGGAAATACTTGTGTCCATATTTACTGTCACCTGTTTGTCTCAAGGCGGCAGCAGTTCACTAAAGACAGGTGTGACACTCTTTAAATGAAATGATTTCATCTCTGTTCATAATAATCAGAGGTGAGACAAAGTCATTGTTTTGTATGTCACATGTAAGTCTCAAGTCTTTGGTCTCAAGACCCGAGTCAAGTCCCAAGTCGAGTCAAAAGTCCTTCACTTTGAATTTGGAGTCTTTAACAAGTCATTAGCTCTCTACACAAAACGAAATGTCATTTTAACAGAGTAATTATCTGCACCATTTACACAAATTACGATATTTGAATGATATTATTTAGCCTACTAAAAATACTAATCTGTGACTCACAAATCTGTGACTCACAAATCTGTGACTCGAGTCCACACCTCTGATAATAATAATAATAATAATAAATTAGACTTGTAAAGCACCTTTAATACCGTATTGCTCCATTTGATAGTTGTATTCTGTCATTCCAGACCTCTTTCTTTCACACACTTTATTAATCCCTGAGGGTAAATTCATATTTACACTCAGTTATTCAGAGACATGCTTCACACACACATAGTCCCGAATTACACACAAACAGAAGCTGTTGACATGCAGTAATAGAGAAATGTCAGAGTGGGCTGCTGCACAGGGAGCGCACCAGAGCTGGTGGGGGTTCTGTGCCTTGCTCAAGGGAATCTGGGCATCTAGGAAGTGACCTGGCACCTCCTCAGCAGTTTTAACATGATACCATACTTTGTCGATACTTTACCAAGTTTGTCAAAATGTTCAGTACTTACTATATGATACCACGTGTTTCAAAGTGATACAGTCTCTGTTATTTTTTTTACGATAGATTTATGATAGAAAGTACGGCTGAACAAGCTCGCATAAGTTTCATCTGAAAATGGTGAGAGCTTGAGAAAGCAGTGCTTGAATAAAATACATTTTCATATTTTTTTGCGATACATTCTGACCTTTGCGATATGTGTATTGCCATTTAGGCACCGTGCGTGCATGAGTTTGTCTGCAATGTTGGATAATTGAAAACAAGAAATAATCATTATTGTGTGCCTGGGACTTCTGTTTTTGTTGCTGTTGTTTCAAAACAGGTATCGATATTGTTTGATTTTTACTTTTTCATATATAAATGTAAGATTCTGGTATTGTGAAAATCCCATTAATTACATTCTAAAATAATATTTTCCAATATTTCAAAGTCGACTGAATCTGTCTGTTCAGTTCAGTGCCTGTGATCATTATGAATAAATATGATATATGAATATGTTCATGTTCAACTGTTGACTTGCATGACCTTTTGTTGTCGCTGTTGAAGTAAGTGTCTTGTGTTCCCATCATCCCTCACTTTGTCCAGCTAAAGCTACACATCATGAGGAGTCGGACGAGGAAGAGGAGGGGGTCGGAGTCAGTCCTCTGATGGAGGATGTTGTTCTTCACTATCAGCCTGGATCTGCTGCTGGGCTCGACTCTCTGATAAAGACGACAGAGAAGCTCCTGGAGCCTTTTCCCCGTCGGACTCCTCCCGTTTTCACCCCCTGGTTTCCAACAGCTGCAGACCGCCACCTGCCCATCAGACCGGCCAAACCTGCCCCCATCATCACCTGCACGAGGGATCTACTGGTCTCTGACCGCAGGCCTCACGCTCACACAACAAAACATAAACTACAAAACGCTGAAGTTGATAAAAAGCCTCATGAAAGTGTGACAACGAGAACATCAACCAAAGATCCACAAATACTTGAAGATGGTCTCTGCATCTCAGAAACCCCAAACCACCTCCTCCCTGCCTCGCTGTGTAACAAACCAGAGAGAGAAATCAGCAGATTCTCTCCTGAAAAACACAAGGAAGGCGTCCCCGTCACAGACTCGCCACGCAAACGGTCCTGGAGCGTCTTCACACAGAGAGGAGTTCTGCTGCAGAGTTCCCCGTCGCTGTCCAAACCGTTTCATCACACGGTGTCTAAACATCGGCTCCATCTCCGCCAGAGGGCCAAATGGGTGATCAGCCAGCACAACTTTGGAGGGACCAGAGACATCGAACAGGTGAGAACATTAATCATACAACAGACCCTGAGTGTCTGATAGCAGCTCAAAGTGCAGCTTTAGAGTATTTTTTTATTTGTTTATTTGATCTGGAAAAAGGCATTTTAATGATCATCAGTACAAAATATATAGGATGTAAACATACTGGAGGCAGGAAGAATGATCATTTACATCCAACCAAGTCTCAGGGTAGGGAACACAAACTTTACTCTTGACATGGATAGACACCGTTATAAAGCCTCTAGACTCAATCAGAGAAGCTGCGTCATGAGGCATTATAACGGAGTGTCTTAGCAAGATTACAGCCAAAGAAGAACAGACGGACTATCCAAACCAAAGAATTGACTTTCTATGGCCTAAAAGGACAAACATTTAACAACTGAATCAACTTTGAGATGCGCATTTTAAATTGATCGCAGAATCCTGTGTTTTTAGATGTTTATCAGCACTCGTCTGCTCGTCTAGACTCTGCCTGGGAAACAGAACAGAGGAGTGGGGAAGTGTGGAAACAGGAGGGGAGGTTGGAAAAGAGCATTTTGTTTTGATCTTAAAATCTGCTCTGGAAGTCGCATAATGTCACAGAATCTCATATAGCCTTTGGTAACTAGTTTCAAAAGGGTTATAACCATTATTCGTTTTTTTTAAAGATAGTTTTTGGAAATCTTTTTGCCTTTATTGGATTAGGACAGCTAAAGAGAGACGGGACATGTTGGGAAAAAAAGAGTGGGGAGACAACATGCAGCAAAGGGCAAGGTCTGATTAAAACCTACGGCTGCTGCTGCACGGACTCTGGCTTCTGTACATGGGGGCGCACGACATAACCACAAGGCCATCGAGCACACCACAGCTTGAGTTATGAAAACTGGCTGCAAATGATTTAAGAATATAGTTTCTGTTTTGTATTTTTTTCATTGCAAGACTTCCATCATTGATTTTTGAAGGCCATACACGTGTCAACTAATAAAAGAACTTGAAAACATCTTTCTAAACCAGTCAGTGCAGGTTCGATAACTCAGAGGTCACACTGTCTCTTTATTGATCGGGTTAAAAGCCCGACAGCAGAGTTCTCAATCAATTACAGCTAATGCCAGCTAGCATGCTAGCGTCAGTAAATAAGTAATAAACCCAAAGTACTGCTGAGGCTGACGGGAATCTTATTACTTCTGCAATCATTAGGTCATAAATCAAAGCGTTGGACACATTAACATGTTGACCTGATCATGGCACCAGATAAGAAGTTATTTCCGTCTGAAGGGGAACATGAATGTGTGGGACGTGGGGACCTGCATCACACTCAGCAGAGTTCATGGTAAACGCTGACAGTTCGTGTTTATGTTTCTGTGTCAGTGTGGGTTTTTATCTGAACCACCATCCTTGACTTAGTTTTTCCACTGAGCTCAGTGACCTCCACAGTTAGTTCATCACCAGGTTTACTACACAGACAGGAGTCAACGTTTAACATCACGTTTCAGATTTTCTACACAGCTTTCTTGAACTTCAACAACAAGATGTTTTTATTTGTGCTCCAGTCATGATACCAGAACTTTCAAGCTTTTAAACGATTCTAGTAAAAAATGATGTCATTATATGTTCTTACAACACGGCAACATCAAGGTAAACTCCCGCACACTGTCAAACTTGCAAACAAACATTTCATGGCAAAGTTTAACGGGGCGGCCTGTGGCTCAGTTTGTAGAGTCGGTCGTCTCTCAACAGGAAGGTCGAGGGTTCAATCCCCAGCTCCTGCTGCAACATCTCCGACGTGTCCTTGGGCAAGTCACTTAAACCCTGAATTGCTCCAGCTGCTTCGGTCATGTGTATGAATGGATAAGTTACTTCTGATGTTCTCACTACACAGCAGCCTCTACCATCAGGGTGTGAATGTGTAGGTGTGACCTGTGGTGTAAAATAGCTTTGAACACTCAGAAGACTAGAAAAGAACGATACACCCTCAAGTCCATTTACTATTTACGTTTCAGCACTAGACCTTCATCAGACAAACAGTTTCCCTTTACGTTTTGGATGGACTCTCTTCTCTCGTATGCGTCTGTCTTGTGAAATGGATGTGTGGACGTTTTTTTATATTTTGAATAACATGGCAACACAAATAGAAGTCCCAGACACCTTACAGAGAACAAGAAAGGAAAACGCCTGCACACTGTCTAAACTGCACAAATACGTAAGCAGTGTTTCGGCACAGAGTTGCCAATGGATTTGTACAATTTACACATTGTTAGCAGATTTGCTTTCAACTTTTTTTGGGTTAATTCTCGTACGCAACAGTCTCATGAAATAGTTTAACTTGAAGCTGCTGATACTATCGATGATTGGGGAAAAAAAAGAGATTGCATCATTTTAAATCTTGTGGTCTCGTTTCGTTGGTTCTTTATCGCGACAGTGAACTGAATTATTGATTTATTTTTGGGGCTCTTTATACCTTTTTATGAGAGAGAGAGAGAGAGAGAGACTACAGCCTCTGTACACGGGGTTCACGCTCTGACCACTAGGCCACCGGCGACCAAGTGAACTGAATTTTAGTTTGTACGTGATGATTACGAGGACACACAAAATGTAGATTTGGTCCTTTTGAGTGAAATATGACACATTCTTCATAATCAGAAACGTGAAGTATTTGAATGTATCTCTGCATCTTCTCTGTCCTCTTCTCCCCTTGTACCGTTTGTCCTCGCATCTTTGTTTTCTCTTTCTCACCTCACCTCGTCCGTTCTGCTCCTCCCTTCAGGTGTGGCGGACTCTGAGCAGATGCGTCCAGAGCTCCTCCAAGCTGCCGAGCTGCAACGCCAACATTCAAAGGGAGCGGGCGGAGATCTGGGTGTTCTGTGACGTTCTGCAGGCCGAGCAGGCGGGACGTTTCCTGAAGGACGAGCTGCAGCTGTCGGGGAGGATCGTCCTGTCGGTTCACAGGCTGGGAAACATCTTCAGCTTGTAGAAGAACTTCAGAAAAACGCAGCAGTAAGAACTAAAAAGGCGTAAACTCAGGATTTTACAAACTGTTTACAGGTCCACGTGTTAGTGCAGGAGATAAGGAACAAATATTCCATCACTGCACCTCTTATAAGTCTAATTCCTTTATTTTTAAACATGGTCTTATTTGTCTACTAAACGTTCCTGTTTTTGTTTCCACTGACAGATTCAGATTTTATTCTGTGTCTGAAAACATGACAGAAAAGATCTCTACAGAGAGAGACCTTTTTATTTTAAAGTGTCTGTAGATATAAACTTTACATCAACCTCTTCAAAGCAACAACACTCCATTAAAAGGTTACCAAGTGTTTTTAAATGAAAGCTTTCTTAGTATCTAAAGTATCTAATAGTGCAAAAGAATAAAAAAAACACTAATATATCATAACACCGGTACGTAGGAGAGGAATGAAACCATCCTAAATTACACGTTTTTGTAAATTTCCAATATTGTACACCTCAGACTTTTCTGTAATGAATCGGGTATCGATATCATTTAAATTCTCCTTGTATCATATCAAATTTAAATTCTCGTGTTTTGCCAACACTACTGCGTTAATATATCTGTATTTTTTCAACAGGAGTTACTCGACTACTTCTGCCGAGGTTGGTTAGTTTATTTGGGTTATTATTCTTCTTCAGACGCACATAATGAAGCTCAGCTGTCACCACGTCTTTGATCATTCACACTGATTCCACACAGAGTAATATTGGTGTCCCGGTCTGAATCCACAGTGAGCACGACATGTAGAGAAACAGCAGGCGCTCCACTTAAACACACTCAAAGCTGCTTTCCCCTGCTGGCTCTGTCGATCCTGTCTCTGTTACTACATCCGATGGCGGTACAGAGGGAATCGCTTGGTCCCCTATTTATGCCTTCATTACCTTCATATTGAAGGCGAGACTTCGTAGGGCTGTTGTGTGGCTTTGTTGTTGTTTTTTAATAATTAAATAAAATGAAAATGAACTAACTTAGGCAGCGTGGACCTGCAGCTCCTATGTTCTGCAAAGTAAGTGTTGGTCTGGTGCATTTGAAAGCAGCGATGTAACAGCTGTTTCTGTTCCAAAACGTTTTAAATTATTTATGCGTCCTTTAGGCTGTGATGTGTGTGAAAACGAGGCCAAGGTTTAAGAATACAGGAATGATGCTTCAATATGAATTCATTAACATGATATTTTACCCCAGCTCGGGGCGACACCCAGACTTTTTTTTATATTAAATTGATGTTGTATGGTTGTGCCCTCCCTCCCCTAGAAGATGATTATAATGAGGACCTGATGTTTTCCTCAGATGCTGTGCTCCTTATCTTCTCAGCCTCACACTGGAATCGGGTTGTGAGACAGAAAATTGCTTTCTTAACCCAAATTTGTGTGAAACATATCCAGGGTTAAACACGATGAAATCTCTTTTAAATCTATTTAAAAGATATCAAAGGGAGTAAATACATGATGAACTGAACTATACTCTCTGCAGCCTCTATCTCTACAGAGCTTTTTGCATTTGAAGTCTGTTTTTAATATGCAGAGGTTCATTAATATTCTATTCAAATCTACTTAATTGATGTGAACTGAGAGTGCACCAAACTTGTGCCTTAATTTTTATAATCTATGAACTAAATAACGGGATGATGATTGTATTTTCACAGTTATTTCCGTGTCAATGTCTGTTGTAAATAAAGGTTTAATATTTTGATTTGGTAAACTGTCTGTGGTGATTGAAGGTGTGTCGATGGTGGATGTGCAGCCCTGCATGTGATGTGCAGTTTGTTCTGGAAAAGCCTCAGCAGCAGTCACATGATACAGGAGTCACCCTGCTTTTCACTGACACACACATAAAAACGAACACAGGCAGACGCACACTAACACACACACACACACACACACACACACACACACACACAAGACCCAGACACACACACACACACACACACACACACATGCAGAAAATGGTCCTCCATCAGACCCAGACACACACACACATACACACACACACATTATTTTCAGACTGTGATGCTTGTGTAAGACCTGAAAAAAATGAGGACAGAGAGAATATAGTCCACCCCCATCCTCACACACACACACACACACACACACACACACACACACACACACATTCTTTTGTTGCTATGGTCCCCTCTCCCTGACAGCGCTGCACTCTGCATTAAAATCTAGGTTACCGGTTGTGACGTAGGGGCCCTGCCTCCCTGCCCAGCTGTAATCGGTTGTAATCTCGTAAAAAACGGTCTCTTCAGCCAACAACGATACAAAAACGTGACAAGAAAGGTCCCTTGGTCAGAAAATGAATCTGTGACCTTGTAATCCCTCGTAAAATATCACTATTAAGTCGCTGGATCTTTGAAACGCATTAATTTTGCATCACATGTGCCCGATGAGTATTTAATTTTGAAGGGCATCCGGAACTTGCCACGTCTGCGCTTCACGATGTTATATAATGTGTTTAAGGTAGCACAATGTACCATTTAAATATGGATCTTTAAGTAAATAATATACATTTTTAATCATGAGCATTTTGTTATGAAAGTTTATAATATTTTAAGTTCTTTGAGTTTGATTCACTTTAAGAGTCGTTTTATTTTGACAGTCTGTTCCGGAAGTGCCGTTCATAATCTAGCAGTTGACAGCGAGCTAGCATCAGAGGTTCAGACGGCTGATCCACGAGTGTTTCTATCTTGGAAATAATCGATTTAATATCGGGGTATTTCAGTTTGGAGAGCACCTGGACGTCGTGTCTCCCCCCTTGCTCAACAATGGCGTCGGCTGTTTGCTCTGCTGGAAGATATACCTGTTGAAAAACCCCAAAAGGTGAGGCGTTCGCGCGACTGACACAAGCTAACAAGCTAAGATAGCATTGGCATGCATTGTCGTTTCCCGTTTCCTGGAGGGATTGAATGTCTGAGCGACTTGTCTTTGCTTTTATGACACTGATTTCATACATATATTAATATTAACCCACAGGTTACAAGTGAGAGAGTCTAACTGGATTTAATATTAACTTTTAATTTGCTTGTTTGTCGCCTTTGATTGGAAAGTAACGAATATTTCATTTCGTTCCGTTTTCCTTAAACTAACTGTTTACCTAAAAGAAAAACAATTTAAATTTGTGTTTTTTGTGTGCACTTAAGATTAAATTAGCTTTTTAATAACACTTTGAAAAAATAATTAATATTGTAGCCATCCAACTATTGTGTTTATATTTCGACCTGATTTATTTAGACTGTAAACGCAAAATCTTTCTTTAAATACGATTAAGTCTGTTTACTTTCTGTCTCCAGACAAGAACTGATGTCTGAATATCTGATAAAAAAATATAAATAACATTTTCTTAATACATCAGTCCGAAAGTCACACATGTGATGTTTTATCTATTATTTTGATCGTTTACCAGTGATTTAGGGTAAGATAATCTTTATTGATCCCCTATTGTGGGAAATTAACACGTTATATAGTATTAATTATAGAGAACACTAATAATGAATAGGATAATTAAAAGGAAAAATAATAAAGCCAAATATAGATGTATGATTTTTCAATTTTTGTTTTGATTTATACCTAAAAATATAATTAATTAAATAAAAATCCATATGAATAGATAGTGGTTGCAGTTGATCTCACAGAAAATGAATGTACTAGGTGAAATAAACACATATATTTACATACATAAGCAGACACTAACATAAACAGACACACACACACATTTATTTTTGGCAGGGAAAACTGAGCTCAAATATTTTTTAATTATTTGTTTTTAATTTCATGCTTTCCATCAACGGGTCTTAACAAGCTTTTACCAACCAAAATAATACCTTAACATTTAACTTAATTTACACTGAGCTCAATTTTTTGGCAGACTATTTAATTCAGTCCGATCGTTTTTTCGTTTTTCAGGTATGTTTGTGTGACGATATTATATCGTCTCAAAGCTGCAAAGTATCAATATCTTTATTATATTAATTAATAGCATATAGGCTTTTATAATGTGTAATTTCTGAAGGGGTTGCACAATAATTTTTGATCAAGTTGCATTGTTAAAAATGACTTCTGTCGTTTGTACATGTTTATGTTAAAGTTGGATCAGACTGAAATACCAACAGTTCAGATTGTGAGGAGCGTGCAGCCTCTGACAGGGTTTGACTTTGATCACTGTGTCTGTCAGTCTGTGGGCTCGTGGTGTAGAATTAAAACAGGCCGAAGCGAATAGACGGATATTTTTTGACAAAACAGTTCTTGATTTGGTTTAGTGTAATTGACATAATATGCAGTTAAAAAAGCGTAATCGCAATATATTGTATTGCAATTCTCAGCACATCGCAAAATGTTTAAAATATCTTATTGTGGGGCTGCTGGGTATTCCCACCCCGAGCAAATAAATCAAATATGAATGAAAACAGTCTGAAAAAGCTTAATTCAACAGTTCATTACACTGGATTTGTTCTGCTTACATTTCAGTCCGACTCCTTTTCTCTGATCGTTAAAACGAGTTACTTATCAGCATTTTAAAACTTTCATTTTCATTTATTAAACACGCATGTTTCAGTTAACATAAAGCAAAACATGAAACAAACATCGGAATCGGCAATCGGCTAATATAGTAATTCAAAATGTCGGTATTGGCGCTGATTTTCCCAAACGGTGCGTCTCTACTTGTATCTTATCGCTCACACAGCGTCGATCTGGCTGCACATTTGTCTCACGTTTGGCCTCTTTTGTAGGATGAGAAATGTTTGTGAGAAGGACCTGTTCATCTTAAATAATATTCAAACCCAAACCTGAAACCATTTCTCCTTTTAGTGACAAGTCTATAAACTGAGGATAGAAAATTCCTTTCATATTCATGTTTTGTGGATCCAGCAGCCTCTGAGGGATGTGTGCATGTCTTTATTGATTTATTGAGTCTATTGACTGAAACATGATCTACCTCTCCGTTTGATTATTGATTAATTATTTGAAGTAGAAAATGCAAAATGCTAATGTTTTTTTCCCCCAACAAAGACTGTAATCATCAATTCGAGCTGCAGATTATTTTCTAGGTTATTGATCAGCTTCATGATAAAGTCAGAAATTGTGAAAAGAAAATCTTTACAGTGTGTGTTTGTTGCCTAAACACATCACCGAGCTGCTCGATCTAAATTTTGTTGTGTTTTACGACATTGTAGTATTTGACAGTCTTAATGAGCAGGTAGTTTTCTGTCTTTATCGGCGTCTGAAGGATCCATTGATTGTTCATCGATTGATTGTTTTGGCCTGAAATGCTTCTGTCCGTCATGTTTTCGCTGCTGAATCCGTGGCTGTTTTCGAAACTGCGTACAACATACTACTATCTCAATCAGTATGCAGTATATACTGTATACTAGGGGTGCAAACGAGTACTCGTTCATTACATAATAATCGGTTACAATTTTTTAAAAATTGATAATCGTTTTGTAGTCCACATTTTTGTAAATGTTTCTTGTTGCATTGTGGGTTCTAGGATAGGCCTAATTCAAAACAGAAAAAAAGGAGCACACTCATACAGAAATAAAACTTCAGGTGCACGAGCGCAAAAAGAAAATAGATGACAAAGCGCTGATAAAGGCTCTGTGCTGAAACGCGTTGATCCGTACGCTGCTACCCTAACAAAAATATCCCTTTAATTAACCCCTTTATGAATTCACAATGAACAAAAAGTCCCAAACAATATGATCTACGAAAGTTCAGTTCAAATTGTCTGTTTAGTCCACAGAAAAAGAAGGACTTTCACTTTGCGATTACCGCTTTACTCCACTAAACCAATGACGTTTGATCATCCTGGACAGAGCAGCATAATGAGATGTTTTCCTATATTTTGGAATTTTAGATGATTATTATTTTAATAACTACAAAATGGAACGACCTTAGAGGGAGAAATAGCTCATAGTGGACGGACGAGCGAGTTTGAGCGAGTGTGTCATTACGCACAGAGGAGAAAGATGAAACAGACAGACACTTAAATCGTTCACCTGTTCTATTGAAACTTAATTTACTTTAATGTAAAGTGTGCTCTACACTGCAGACTGTAGTCTTTGTTAACACAATGTTGCTGTCAAAACAGCTTCAATGTGCGATGAGTGCGCATTGATGTCTGATGTCCGCTCGCCACACTGCTCTAATTATAATAAAGTGTTAAAACGGTCATAAGATACGTCTGTGTGAATCTTTATGAGGTTTTCTGTCTGTTGAAGTAAGAAATGTCCTTTTACTCAGCTGTGAATAATATGTAGTAATAGAACAAGCCAAGGACCCTGTAACTGCAGCTGCTTGTCCAGCTGTGGCACATGCACTGCACAGTCTAAAAAGCAGGAAGATCCGAGGTGGTAAGACTTATAAATATATGAACATGTCATATTTGTTATTGGTTCATAATGTGGCAAGATATTCAGTCACCGCCACAGACGAGTTCAAACAGCTGCGCTCCAGCATTCTGATATCTGACCTGGCACTTTGCATTGTGGGAAACAGTACACGAGGTAGACTGGTCTGATGCATACTGTACATTTTTCCTGAATCAGTATGACATCCTGGTATTTTTGGCATACTGCAGATCTCACAGTTGTTCACATACTGCATACTCCATTTTGGCCAAATCAGTCTGTACTAGTAGTATAGTATGCGGTTTCGAAAAACAGCCCGTGTCTCCTCCTGCTCTTTGTTAACTTTGCCCCCCCTCTCTCATCTCGCAGGTTGACCCGTCGCCTCCCCAGATGTGGCCGCTACCTCTGCTGAGACTTCTGTTTATGAACAGCGAGGATGCTCTGATTGGACGCCTGTGGCTCGGCCTGGAGGGATGACAGGACTTTAGCAGACATGGAGACAGGAGAGACACACAGAAAGCTGAAAACGCCATATTCACGTAGTCTAGACTCTCCACGTTAATCCACTCAGGAAAAGAGAAACCTCTTATTTTTATATTTTTTTTATTCAGAGCAGTTTTTTGTTAGTTATTGTGAAGCCATACAGCCATCAGGATGAGCTCCGAGGGCTTTCAGTACCGAGCGCTGTACGACTACAAGAAGGAGCGGGAAGAGGACATCAGCCTGCACGTAGGAGACATGCTGCTGGTCAGTAAGGGGGCGCTGCTGGCGCTCAACTGCAGCGTTGGAGCTGAAGAACGGCCGTCAGAGATCGGCTGGCTGCCGGGCTTCAACGAGACCACACAGGTATGACGTCTCCTGCACATGTTAGAAAGTGCGCAGACAGTTTTACTGAAATGATAAACTTTGATTGTGACATACTTTCTGATCCCACGTCTCTTTAAATAATACTATCTAGGTTTTAACCATTAATACTCACGATCACTACAAAGCTTTAAAAAGCCGTACCATTCACGCCCTACGATAGTACTTGAACAAAATAGAAAGAAGGACCGACAAATTAGTTAAATTTATAGAAAGTAGGAAATCAAAATAAAATCACGTCCAGTGTCGTCATCACACAGTTTTCGTCTCACACCTCTAATTATCCTTTTTTAATATTTTGGCCGACAGGAGAAAGGCGACTTTCCCGGGACGTACGTGGAGTTTGTTGGCAGAAAGAGGTTGTCTCCGCCCACACCGAAGCCACGTCCACCGAGACCGCCGTCTGCAGCGTCGGTGAGGACCGACTCCGAGTCAGAGGGTGAGTACGAAAACATCCATCAGGCCGCTGATCAAACCGGCAAACGAGCTCTGATTGGTCATTTGATGGAGGCAGTACGTCATGATATTTCACATTCAAGATAGATTTTTACAAGCTTCAGTCACAAGAAGGAAATAAAAACACTGATCGAGATCAGAGACATGAAGTTGTGTTTTTGTAAATAGAGAAAAGTAATGTTTTAAAGTCGATCACAACCAGATCTTGTTGCAAAGAAGAAGTTTTCACCCTGAAAATGGCTCAATGTGACTCACACCTCCGTTTCCTTCAGCTGCTTCCTCAGAAGCACAGAGACACACACACACACACACACACACACACACGCGCGCGCGCGCACTCACACATCTTACGAGGAATAAGGGGTATTTTCTTCGAATATATAGAAGTTTAACCACAGGATGGAAAACACATTATCGAAAAATCCTCAAACACACATTCTGCCAGTAACACACACACACACAGCTGGTGTTTGGTCGGGGTTGTGGTTGCTGACTGAACAGATCTCAGCTCTGTTCTGCTGCCACCAGCCTACCAGAGAACACAGGAAGTGTGTGCGTCTGATTTTCTCTAGTGTGTGTGTGTGTGTGTGTGTGTGTGTGTGTGTGTGTGTGTGTGTGTGTGCTGGCTGTTGTTACCTGTCTGTTTCACACCACTGTAAAAATCCCCACTGCTTCCTGAGGCTTTAACTTTAATTCATCATGAACCCCTCTAAACTCTTTCAGCCCCACATATGAAACATTGTGAAGTCGTTACGTTTCTTCAGCAGCAAATTTCCACCTCATGTTTTCTCTCCCTGATCTCCTTCATGTTCATCATCATCATAAGCTCCTCTCAGATCTGAAGCCTCTTTACATTAAGCAGGCAGCAGTTTTACATGTCTCGAGTCTCAAAACTCACCTGAGGCACGTTTAGCCTAAAACCACCACCCAAGAGAAGTGGTTCAGATAGAAGTGATTGTACCCGACCTAAAAAGCCTCTGCATGTTTCTCATAAGCTCCACGAGCAGAAACGTGCTCAAACTAGGATCAATATTGGAGATGCTTTTGAAAAATGGAGAGAGGTTAGAACACAGAAAGGTTTACAGACCGATGCAGAGCTGGATAAACACTGAAGCTTCAGTGTCCACCACATGGTGACCTGCGTGAGCATCAACTCAAGAGGGGGGGGGGCGGGGGGAGACAGCTCTCTATGATGTTTAGAATTTGGACTGCAGTACCCATTTTAAACACTAGGTAATAGATTTTAATTTTAATGAAGGATAGTATTAAACAGTACAAAGAAACAACAGTTATGTCATTAGAAAGGTGGGTAGGGGAGGAATAAGCCACTGAAAAAAATCTAAATAAGTTTGTCTGCAATGTTTGATCATTAAACTCTACACATTACCTCATGTTGGGTGCCAGAGATCTTCTATTTTTTTGTTTACTTAAATTGTATTAAAGTTAAAATGGTAACAACCCATTCATTCATCACAGTCTTTAATAACAGAATCAGCAGCTACTTTAAATGTCGTTGAAATGAGTGACACTTTGGGACGTGCTTTACTCTGCAGGTCAACGATGTCAGATTGCTGAGTGTAGTTAGTCGTGCAAACACCCGCAGCCGTCTGTCCATGCAGGTTAAAGTAAACATGCCTGGACAGTGTTTGTTTACACATCGCTCCGGTAGAGAGGTTATAGGTCAGTTTACCTGGGCTGCTTCTATGTGACTCGTCCACTGTGCTGATCGGGAGAGCAAGCCATGAATCCTAGCTGCAGCCCCGACTAGTGGCGTCTGGCTGTGTTACAGCTTTGACGCTACATTTAACTGGTCGACATGTTGATAATTAGTTTAATTGAAGAGTAACTCTGGTGACAACTTACGAGGGGGATGACATTTAACTTCATACTCAAATATCTGGAGACACATGAATTTAGAGTTTTCTTTCCCCTCGTTCACACGTTGATCTGAAGAAAATGTTTTAACAGTTTATATTTATTGTGTTTGTTTTCAGGCTTTGTGTTGCCCGACCTCCCGGAGCAGTTTGGACCCCCGGACACGGCCCCTCCCCTCCTCAGCAGACTGATGGAGGCCGTAGAGACCAAAGGTATCGAAACACAAACACACAAAC
Source organism: Labrus bergylta (assembly GCF_963930695.1). Lineage (NCBI taxonomy): Eukaryota > Metazoa > Chordata > Actinopteri > Labriformes > Labridae > Labrus > Labrus bergylta. The sequence goes on along the minus strand of NC_089196.1, from coordinate 28,411,530 downwards.
TACACAACAGCTGATCAGTCAACACATTGATGACATCATTATAATGTGCCCTGTCGATGCTCAACTATTAAAGAATCTTTAGCTGGAGCGTCCTCTTGCAGGAAGCGGTGTGTGGGGGGTGTGTGTGTGTGTGTGTGTGTGTGTGTGTGTGTGTGTGTGTGTGTGGTTGTGGGGGGTGGGTGTGTGGGGGGGGGTGTGGGTGTGTGTGTGTGTGTGTGGGGGGTGTGTGGGTGGGTGTGTGGGTGGGGGTGTGTGTGGGTGTGTGTGTGTGTGTGTGGTTGTGTGTGTGTGTGTGTGTGTGTGTGTGTGTGTGGGGGTGTGTGTGGGTGTGTGTGGGGGGTGTGTGGGTGGGTGGGGGTGTGGGGGGTGTGTGGGTGGGTGGGTGGGTGTGTGTGGGGGTGTGTGGGTGTGTGTGGGGGTGTGTGTGTGTGTGCTCACGTGTTGTGTTGTTTGTGTGCTCACGTGTTGTGTTGTTTGTGTGATGCTGCAGGTCAGGAGAGTCCAGGTGTGTATCGCAGTATGAGCGGAGGAGGTCTGGACACCCGGCAGCTGGCCGACACAGGTGAGGGAGAACAAGTCCAGGGTTTGTGAAAGGAATCAACATGAAATCAAATTTACAAATTGAGGGCGTTTTCACACCTGAAGTTCGTTTGCTTTGGTCTGAATCATCGACCAATTTGTTACATTTTTGCATTAAGTTCGGCCTGTGTTCACGAGGGGACATTTACAAGAGGACCAAAATGTGTGATGCACGAGGAAAACGCTTCCCGATTGGTCGGACTTTCTTGTAGTTAATCTCCATGAAGTAAACAAAGACTATCTGGCTCCTGATTGGCTGTGGCTGCTCCAAAGACGCTTTACAACTACTAAATGGACAGACGGCTACACGGAGTGATGTCAGCTCTCCTCATCGGTTTTTTATACTTTTACATTTAGCGCTGTAGGCAGACGATACAGTTTGACAATAACATGTTGATGTTCTGGAGCTTATCAAGACCGTTGAGAAGAAGGAGCTCGTTAATCCTCCTGAACCAGGACCTGCTCGTGCACCCAAACTGTTTCTGAAGCTCAGTCTGCCTGTGGTCTTTAACACACGTTCAGTAACGCTGAACAGAGAGGACAGGTTACTTCCTGCAGTTGGGTCGGGTCGGGTCGAGGTCGGTCCACGCTCTTACAAAGGAACCGCATCAGTCTGAATAAGAGCGGACAGAGACCCCCCTTTTCAAGCGGTCTCTGTACGTTTATTTGGTCCACACCAGGGTTTGATTGACGGCTGTCACACCAGCACAAAAGAACCGCACTAACTTGACAAACGGACTTGAGTTTGTTTTACCTGAGCCACACAGGTGAGGTGTGAGAACGCCCTTACTCCTAAGAGATTAAAACATTTTCAGAAGATCATAAATGTTCTTTATCTGTTGCATCAAAGAGTCGTTCTTTTGCTCCAGTTTCTTTAATTTGAGGTGCGTTTGTTTTTTCAGACCTGGAGCCGCTGGAGGTGTCGTCCCTGTGTGACGGGGTGGTCCGGTTTCTGCAGGATCTACCCGGTCCTGTCCTCCCCTCATCACTGCAGGGGGACATGTTGCAGGCAGTACAAGGTCAGATTAAAGCAGACCCCCGCCTTCCCCCGTGTCCTGAGATGTTGTTTGTAGACTCTTATTTTTAACAGTTTTCTCCCCCTCTATCCGTCTGCAGAGGTGCGGGACCTGGAGGATTGTGCTCAGGTGCTGCGGGGAGTGGCTAGCTCTCCGTCTTGCCCGGCTCAGTACGGCCTGACCCTCCTCAGCGTGATCCGCCATCTGGCTCGGCTCTGTCTGCACGGTCCCAGGAACCAGCTGAGCCCTCGAATCCTGGCTGAGAGCTTCAGCCCGCTGCTGTTCAGACAGACTCCAGGGTCAGTAACAAACACACATTTGTCTTAGTATACCTGCGAGGGCCCATACATGTAGCGCTGCTCTCCCCCGCTGGAGTTGCCTGTCGTGTATCGTCTCTGTTAGGGGAGATCATTTTGTCCCCCCCATTACGCCTCCATGACATTCAGATTAAAGGTGAATCGTCACAGGGGTGTAAATATCGAATAGGTCTGAATGTGGCCTCATGTTAATCAAGATAAACACGCTCCAGCTTCTACTTAACGAGGACATGGCGCTCATTAAGTCAAGAACACAGGAGTGACCAATTCTGCTGTTTTAAACACGTCGGAGGTTTTTCTCAAGAACAAATTTAAGAAGATACCGTTTGTCTCTTTGTGATGCTGTTAAATTTCACTGTTTCTGTTTCTGTTCTTGTTCAGATCTGAGTCCAGTCTGGATCCTCTGGTTCAGGTCCTGGAGGTTCTGATAACCAGCGAGCTCAACATGAACCAGGCTGCTCCAGGTACGAGTGTGTTTATGAGTGTGTAGGTTATAAGGGAGGTATGAGGGTGAGTGAAAGTATGATGAGTGAGGTGTGAGGAGCTTTGGGGAGCGGCTCCTCTCCGTCTCTTTCTCCCCGTTTCCCACAATTAGGAAGCGGGGGCCCAGGGGTTCCCAATCCATGACCATACCATGATATCCATCTTATCCCATCTCTCCCTATCCCTTTTTCAAGCCTGGCGCAGTCTAGGCCTGTGAAGGCTGTTTCGTCATGAGCCTGGGACCCGGCCTGAAGATTTCTGCCTTTTAATACGTTTTTTTCTTACCACTGTAACTTTTGTTGCCTTGCTAAAGTGCTCATGATGGATTAAGCCGGGTCTTTGTAATATAGCAACTGGCAGGTAATATTAAGACTTCACTCCCAGGGCTTTTTTTTTTTCTCCGACCGAGGAAAAGCATCGCCCTCTTGTTGTCCCTCCACATGTTGTGTCTACTTCTGTGTGTGTGTGTGTGTCGCTGTCAGACGGCTGTGTGAGATCAGAGAATCACTTTTAAGACCTACCTTATAAAATGTTTGATTGTTCACTGTTTCCCATGATTGAAAAGCCCTGATTGAAAAGTCGTAGTTGGTAAATTTGACACTTGATCTTTCTCAAGCTGCGTGAACATAAAACCAGAAGGCACCGCGTCAGTCTGACTCACGACGTTACGACTTCTGTTTCGTCCTTTTAAATCGTATTGTTCAGGTTTTATCGGGATGATTCAGGCCTGCTCTCTGCCGCTTCAAATCCTCCACCTCCTCTTTCACTTCCTCTAAGAGCGTGGAAACAGTGTTCTAACACGCCGCCCGTCACTCTCACAAGTCACAGCTGTTGCTCAACCTGACGGGCTGCATGTCAGATGGTTCGAATGAGATCACGGAGGATACAAAGGAACGAATGGAAGAATAAACATAACGACGTTACGTCACAGGAGAATATCTGCGAGGTTTAACAAAAGTGATGAAAGCTCAGATTGTTTTATTATTTATTCGTCCCGATTTAAATCAAAACTTGAGAAGGAATCTGTGTAAGGTTATGATCTATCTTACATAATTTAAGGTGACATGCAGCAAAGGGCCGAGGTGGGATTCAAACCCACGGTCACTGGCGGGCACAGTTCCATATTCAGCTGAAGGTTTCGGGGCGTCATGTGAGGGAGTAGAAGGTCGGAGAGGGACTGAGGGGGCGATGGCGTGGAGGGATTTGTTAGTGAGGAGGAGGATTTTGGATTCTGGATTTGGAGCCAGTGGAGGTGGATGATAGTTGGGGGGATTTGCGGCAGTGGAGTTTTGGACATTTAGAACCTGTCTTGGGTTTTGCTGGGTACCACAGACTGGACTCCATCACAGTAGTCCAGACGGGAGGTTATGAAGGCGTGGATGAGGGAAGAGGGTTTCTGCCATGAAGTCGGAGTTGAGAGATATTTTTCAGTCTCGCGACGGGCAAAATGTCGAACTCGATGCTTCAAAATGATAGTCGACAAACCAAATCACCCACTCGTCCCCGACTCCCGACAGAGGAAGTTAAATGTAGTGTAGACGGTCACTTGATCTGCTAATATCGGCTGGTCGATTAATCGGTCGGCTCTAGTTAGCATTGTCATTACACAGAAAACAGGTACACAGAGGGGATGATTTACGTCTGTAAAAAAGGACGCCATCTGCTTCTGACTTCCCTTGTTCGTGGTCGTCATGTCCCTGAATCGAGGTGTGCAGACATGGCGGCAGCAGGTAAAGATTTTGCAGTGGATGATGCACCGCCAGTGACCAAATAACAAAAAACTAACTTATAATTTTATGGACACTTTTTTTATAATTTAATTTTTTTTTTTTTGTATTAATCCGTCAGTCAGCGGCTTCTCATTCTGTCATGCAGCAGCTCTTTCATTCATTCATTGGTTCACTCGTTCAGGCTGTGAGTCAGTGTGTTCATCAGCCACTTGGTCAGACTGAAACGATGACATCATCCGTCCACACACTGAAAGATGCAGCAGAGGAGACGAAGGGAGGGGAGGGGAGGGGGGTGTTGCCTCGGTGATATCACTGCCATCGCAGGATTGGCTGGGGGCAACGGTGATGTCACACATCTCCAAGCTGCTCTCCTGAGCTTTTGAACCGAGGCTGGTGCTCCGAGACGGACGGACGGAGAGAAAGTTGCGTCGTTTGAAATCTTCGGCACTGAAGACCGCTGCAGATTTGGATAAATGAGAGATGGAGAAGGCCTGCAAGGCTGTTAGTTTCTCAGCAGAGATGAGAGTGTGAGAGGTCTGTCTTCAGGCGCAGAGAGAGCCGGAGAAGACGATATCCTGCTGGTTTCTGTTATCGGTGCATCTTTGATATAAAGTGACAGTCGAGAAAAAAGATTGGAAAAAAAAATCCAGATCAGTTTGGAGATTGTAGGCCGGACACGTTTCCTTCCAGATGACGTCAGTTTTTTTCCGCGGCAGAATTGGAGCACTCGGCTGTAGGCAGGACGCCATGAGACCCAACACAGGAGGATCCAGGTTCAGTTTCACCTCTGAGGTGTGTGTGAAGGTTTAGAGGCGAACATGGAGCGAGAAGAGGGAGGCAGGGCCGAGGCCGAGCCGCTGACAGGACGAGACAAGATCCTGTGCTACATTCAAATGCAGAGTCCAGGTAGGAGGTCAGACCTGAACCTGGAGGACTCTCCCCTGCTCTTAGTCTGTTGTGGGTTTACAGCTGACTATCCTAAAAGGGATTACGTAAAATTTTGTTTTGATGATGAGTGGAGTGAATGCAATCGCTTGTTTCTGCATTTAAAGGGTTGTTATGTTGTTTTTAAACCTGTGTCCCTTTTTAAGAGAATCTGGGCTCTAATTAACATCTACTTCTAAGTTTTGATTGCCTCAGCAGACAGCTGCAAAACAGGCAACAATGGCTGCAATGTAATCTTAGGCATGAGCAACAGGTTTAAGTTGTTGTTTATGTCCCTGACAGGGTTACTTAAAGGTTCTGAAAACATAACAGAAAGGATCCCTACTGAGACAGAGCTTTTTTTGTTTAAGAGAAAGATGCATTTTTTTAAATATAAGACGCTGTCGTTTGATTGCTCTCCTCAAAGCCTCCAAACTCCATTTACAAAAACTGGAATTTCCTCATGCAGGTCTCATGACTTTCTGCCTCTGTAGGTTAATCTCTGTGTTATTGTGTTTAAATAAATATCGTGATGGATCTAAAATGATTCTTTAAAACCCCGAAGACACAAAAAAGCAGACTCAAACTAACCAGTCGACGCCACTTTAGACGAACGTCTCCTGCGTTTTTGTCAGTGGAGTCTGTTAGCTTTGAAGAGAGCGATGTAGTCTTCCGCTTTGTCGAAAAGGTCCGTCTCTGTAGGGATCCTGTCGGTTATGTTGTCAGACATTTAGAGCAACAATCTGAGCCGTTCAGTGACGTAAACGACGACTTCTAGTGGACGGTTGTTGATCTGGAGCATTTCACCCGAGGGTTTGTCTTTGCGCACTTTGCAGTCGAGTTCTGAAGCTGAAAATGTAAAAAATCTACTTTCAATTTTTAAAATGTAAAGAATCATTTACCAGAGAAGGTAGGCGGCTTTAAGGCACCCCCCACACGGCCGTTTTGGAAGCCCCTTGGTTTGCCAGGCAAACGGCAACAACAGGGGTGTGCAGTATGGGCAGCAGGCCAGGGTCCGAGGACCGGAGGTTTCGGGACGTAGTGTGTGAGTGTAGAAGGTCGTGGAGGGAATTGTTAGTGAAGAGGAGTATTTTGTATTTCTGGTTCTAATTTGGAGCCAGTGGATGTGGGTTTGGGTGATTTGCAGCCGAGGACCCTGACAGTGGACAGAGACAGCCCGTCTAGGGTTTTGCTGGGTACCCCAGACAGGACTCCATCACAGTAGTCCAGATGGAAGGTTATGAAGGCGTGGATGGAACGTAATCCTGCAACACGTTCTCATGTAGTCCAAACCTTAGTGATGCCTGACGGTGCTTTTATTTGTCTGTATCTTTATTTTTATTGATTTGTCTTTTAATAACAACCCCGTCCCCATCGAATCTTCTCGCTCCACCTCTGATGAATCTGCCGTTTCTGTCGTCGTTAAAGGAGTCCCCACAATCTCAAGCTCTGCAGAAAAAAATAAAGAGTTAAAGATGTTTCTGCATTATGTGGTTTCCCCTCTCCTGACTAATACATGAATGTTATGATGCTATTTTGTTTTTCAGGAGGATGTATACTCTTAAATATGATTATTAAACTAATAAATCCCCGTCCCGGCGTCGGCTCCTCTCTCGTTCTGTGGGAGATGTGACAAACGTAGCAGCGTGCAGCGTGTTACTAAATGTAGTCCTCGTCATGTGATTCGGTTAAAAGAAATTAAAAAAACAGACGTTTAAAAAGACATTTAAAAAATGTGTCTCTCTGTCTTTTGTTGCAGCGCTGCCTCCTAAACCCGTCAAACCTCCGACTCCAGCTCCTTCCTGCAGCTTCAACAACAGCATCTCCCTGCAGGACGCCGAGTGGTACTGGGGAGACATTTCCAGGTAACACACACACACACACACACACACACACACACACACACACACACACACACACACACACACTGCCCTGCTGAGCACTGACCAGAAACATCCTGTTAATTCAGGAAACAGCGCCTGAAGTGAATGGGGAAAAAAAACAATATTATTATTTCCAGTATCAGTGACCCTTACAGGAATGAACACAGAATATTTGATTTCAGGTTCAACAAATCGCCCCTCATAACATCAACAACAATGTGGTCGTATTCATGACTTTTCAAAGCTGTTTTAACTTCATGTGGTGCTTTGTAAAACAACGTGTTCCTCTCTGTGTGTGTGTGTAGAGAGGAGGTGAACGAGAAGCTGAGAGACACAGCTGACGGCACGTTCCTGGTCCGAGACGCTTCCACCAAGATGCACGGAGATTACACTCTGACCCTCAGGTAGGTCGCCTGTTGGATTGGGTAACTGAGCTTTAGAGATTCGGCTGAAGTGCCATCAGCAACGACATCAAATCAACAGATCAAAACATAGTTATTAAAAGTGCGTCTTATGCACCCGATCTTGTTGTTAATCAGCAGTTCAGTGACTTCCTGGTTGTCCGACCTGACTTAAAGAGCAGCTTCCTCCTCGACTAGTCAGGAAAAGTGTTTGGGAGAGAACTCGTGTAATAATGTGTCAAAACATACAGATATGATAGAGCTAAAATCTGTTTGACTTCCTGGTTGTAAGGAAGTCAAACAGATGTGATTTGTTTGGATGTGATTCTCCTGCTGGTTGGGTTTACAGATGTTTATTCTCTGATCCTTCAGGAAAGGAGGAAACAACAAGCTGATAAAGATTTTCCATCGGGAGGGGAAGTACGGCTTCTCGGACCCTCTGACATTCAGCTCGGTGGTCGAGCTCATCAACCATTACCGCCACGAGTCGCTCGCCCAGTACAACCCCAAACTGGACGTCAAGCTGCTCTACCCGGTCTCCAAACATCAGCAGGTGTGTAGACTGGATTTCACACCACAACCCAAAGACGGGTTAACACGTCTGGTTGGACATGTTGTTGATGTTTCTGTTGTTGTTGATTTTCAGGACCAGGTGGTGAAGGAGGACAGTATCGAAGCTGTGGGGAAGAAGCTCCACGAGTATCACCTTCAGTACCAGGAGAAGAACCGAGAGTACGACAGACTGTACGAGGAGTACACCCGGACCTCGCAGGTACACGATAAATACAACGCAGCCACTGTCACGCATGAACTCCTGATGCTCTCTCGGTAGTTTCAGGGACATTCAGGTCCTCAAATGTTCAGAAACCGACATGATTCACACAAAAAAAGATGCTTTCACGTGTCAGAAACACTCGTCTAGTTTTGGTTATTTGTATTTTTCTGTGCCACTTGCACACACACACAGACCACACAATGTTTAAGTCCGGGCGAGAGCGTGACTTTTCTTTGACATTGGTCTAACCAAGTTGCTGCAAACAAACAAGAGCAAAGCTAGCGATAGAAAATTTTGTCACGCAGCGCTGCATTTCTTTTTTTAGTCTTCTGAAGTGCCCTCGTCATGTCACTTAATTACCACTAGGGGGCGCAGTGATTCTCCATTTGAGAAACCTCGGCATGAAACGACTAAATCGTTGATTCAGTGTGAAGATGGAGAAATGTTAGGGTCTGACGCCCTGCTGCAGGAGATTAGGTCTGTTTCAGCAACATTTTATGTTCTGTACAGAAACGCAAAAAGGAAAAAAACAAGAGGCAGAAGTGAGAAAGTAAAGTTTAGCCTCGAGGCTTTTTACGAGAGTTTGTTCACAGGTTTAGTTTTTCAATTTATTGTAAAAAAAATTCAGACAAATTCACTCAGCATGACTGACTCTTCCTGCCTTCCTCTCTCTCCTCCTCCTCTCCTTCCTCCTCCTCCTCCTCTCTCCTTCCTCCTCTTCCTCTCCTTCCTCCTCCTCTCCTTCCTTCTCCTCGTCCTCGTCTTCCTCCTCCTCCTCATCCTCCTCTTCGTTTCCCAGGAGATCCAGATGAAGAGGACGGCCATCGAGGCGTTCAACGAGACCATAAAGATCTTTGAGGAGCAGTGTCAGACACAGGAGCGATTCAGCAAGGAGTACATCGAGAAGTTTCGTCGAGAGGGCAACGACAAGGAGATCCAGAGGTAGGCTGTTACCACGGCAACTGTGACGGAGACCTTTCTCTTAAAAACACACACACACACTCACTCGCTCGCACACAGATATGAAGGGGCCCCAGTTGCCATGGCACCAGAGGCTGCGGGAAGAACCCAGCTGATGGTGAGTTAAGGTTTGATGGTCGAGTGTTTGATCCTAATTTCTCAAACTTTATACCAAAAACAAAAACCTTCAGAGCAGTTTTTAAACTCAGATTATATTTAATCTCATGACTTGTTTCAGGCGAGTTTGTATTCTTTACATTGAGAGGTTTCAAACACCAAAATCTGCTCGTTAAGACTTAGTTATTCTTTACATTAAAAGCGTCAGCTTGAATACGTTTGGATGTTTGCACTCTGCCTGCCACTATTCCTTTGTTTAAAGTTTTACAGTCATTTCAAAATGAAGCGCACATTTCTCTATTTATATTTCTGTTTTATGTCAACCTCACTCTTTGCACAAATAAAGAACTGAGCTAAATTAATAAACAGAGGAATTCATTGATTAGGATTTTTAAAAAACATTTTTTAAATGTTTAATTTAAACTGATTGTATGTGATAATCAAAAGTCACAAAGATAATAACAGAATAATATAAATGTGCAGATTTAAATTATTAATCCAGCCGTATGTTTCATAAAGCTTATCTGGGTCTAAATCACATTAACCCATTCTTTTTTTCTTTTTTTTTTAAATCTTCCAAAGCCAAAAAATAGTTAGAAGTAAACCTTTAGAAACCATGAGAGGAAAACATCTATATGACGCTATAATGAGACTATCTGTCTTTCTATCAATGCTACGTGTAGTTGAACAGAATCTCAATCTGAACTGAAGAGTGGAGAAGAACATACTGGAGAACAGGAAACATAATGCAGCAGGTTCATTAGAGCACAGAGATGGTAGAGGAGGCGTGCAGACAGTCTATGCACCGTGCAGCAGTAACAGTATATATGCCCATTGGCTCGAGGTGAATTCTCCTGATTATATCCTGCTGCGTTCTCACATCAGCTCACTCTGACTTTCTGCAGAATAAATATCAGGGGTCTGGAGGAGAAACTCCAGGTGAAGAGAGAAACATTCAGGAGATTAATGAGAGTGGGAACAAGGCCTCTGTGTTGAATTAAAGACTGAATTATGTCACTTTATTTTGAAAGAATCGTGGAGAACTACGACAAGCTGAAGTCTCGGATCAGTGAGATCGTGGACAGTAAGCGACACCTGGAGGTGGACCTGAAGAAGCAGGCGGCCGACTACAGAGAGATCGACAAGAAGATGAACAGCATCAAACCAGACCTGATCCAGCTCCGCAAGACCAGGGACCAGTACCTCATGTAAGAAACACACACAACCAGGAACACGCACACAACACAACACGGCTGTCTGACACATCACATTATGCTAACCTGTGTGTGTGTGTGTGTTTCAGGTGGCTGACTCAGAAAGGAGTCCGTCAGAGGAAGCTGAACGAGTGGCTCGGCCTGAAGAACGAAACCACAGAGGAGTAAGTTTGTCTGGAAATGTGACCAAAGATTTCAACTTTTGCAGCCTCCTGGTGGTAGCAAAAATAATTACACCCTCACCATACGTTAAATGGAAAACACAGATTCAAACTTCTGTGTTGTCACCTTACATCAAGACTGACAACATCCTCAGGACAGTGACATCAAGTGTCAGTGTGTCAAATAGATTTTACTTTGGCTGCATGCCGCTGGAATAAGAGCGTTTTATAGTCCTGTAGTACTCGAAATCGGTCTTGGTCTCAAGACCAGTCTAAAGACCACTTTTTGACAGTCTAGGAATTGAAAGCATTTTGACTCGATCTTGTCTCGGTCTCAGACTGGGGTGACTCCGGATTTTAAATCAAGACCACCACTGACTTAATTTTTGTGATTAGAAGGAAAATGCCACAAATAACTTACATTCATTTATAATTAGATTTTTATTCCTCGGTTACGACCGCAACCTTCCCGGCGTGACGGTCTAAGTGACTGACCCGCCCCCTAAACACAAGATGATGATTTTTCTGTGATATTTATGGTGTTGGTCTTGACTTGGTTTCGATCCCTAAATGTCTTGGTCTTATCTCAGTCTCAGAGCACTCTGGTCTCTGGTATGTTTTGGTCTCTGTTAGTGTGGACTGGACTATAACACTAGCTATGACATGAAACTTAATTGATCTTCAGAGGGTTAGCTGGTGTGATGCAGTAACATAAAGAAGTCATTGCACAGATAAATAAAAAAGACTCGTAAGAGGCAAAGGAACAAAAATAGGAAAAGAAATAGAAAATAGAAACTGCTGAACATTTAGCAGAACAGCAGCTATTATGACAAAAAGTTAATGTGTTGTTCTTTCATCATAGAATCGTTTTTTTTTGCTTTGATTCAGCTTTTTTTAACAGTGAACTTAAGTTAAATGTCTTTAAACAAAGCTTTTTATGAAGCCTTGGGCAGCATCTGGAGCTTTCTCAGGGTGAAGTTGACTTAACATGTTGGTGAAAGATCTTCCAGAAGTTATTGAGAGAACATTTCAAACTTATTCTGTGGATTTGTAAAGCTTCAAACATGAAGTTTTCACATTTCTGACACTCTAGACGACATGTAACTTTGAGAACAGCCCTCATGTCTTTATTAGAAGTTATATGCTTTTGGCCACCAGGGGGCGTCATCGGCCCGTAAACACAGCTTCTGTTATACGTCTGAATTATTATTGGAAGATTATTCCAAGCAGAAGTGTGTGTGTGTGTGTGTGTGTGTGTGTGCCTGTGTGTGTCTGTGTGTGTTTTATCCTCTGCTCACATGTCCCCCCTCCTCCTCGCAGTGAGTACAGCATGGTGGAGGATGAGGAGGACCTTCCTCACCATGACGAGCGTCTGTGGCATCTGGGAAACATCAACAGGAACCAGGCGGAGTCTCTGCTCCGGGGGAAGAGGGACGGGACATTCCTGGTCCGACACAGCACCAAGCCTGGCTGCTACGCCTGCTCTGTGGTGTAAGCCTCTCTTTCTCCCACTCATCCTGTTTGAAAGTGAAATCACAACATTTTACATTATCTTGTTTAATTGTGAATAGTAAAAGGTACAAAAGTTTTAGAGTTGCTTCAGTCAGTCGTTAAAACCAGCAGCCCACACGCCTTTAACATCATGTTTCAGGATCTTTGATTCCTGATCAGTCGGTCTCTTGAACTTGTTTGTTTTTGTCACTGACGGGCTCAGAATGGGCCGTGAACAAGTCGCACTTTTAAGGCGTATTTTGTCATCTACAAAGTGGGCTGCATTTCCACCCAACTTAGGGTTGGGGTTGATGTCGCTGAACACAATAGAAATCGTCACGCAGGAAGACAGTTTAAAAAAAAGTTTTCCTCTCTGAGAAACCTTCATAAACAGACTGCGCTTTGTATTCTGGATTTTATGGTAATACCAAAACTTCGTGAACCTTTAGATTAAATGGAATAGAAAATACTTCGGCTACTTTTGAGTAGGGTAACCCTAACCCTAGAAATCTGTCTTTGACTCAGGTTAGCAGATATATGAAATCTAAAAACACAAGGGAACACGTCTCACCCCCTTTAACACTTTCATTAAAAACACGATAAAAACAGAATTTAAAAATGTTTAAAAGGAAAACTCTCTTTACTCATGTTTGAAGTCGGGATGTTTTCCTTCCTGTCTGACTCTGTGTCTCTCTCTCTCTCTCTCTCTCTCTCTCTCTCTCTCAGGGTGGAAGGGGAGGTGAAACACTGCGTCATCAACAAGACGAGCACCGGCTTTGGTTTCGCAGAGCCCTACAACCTGTACGGCTCTCTGAAGGAGCTCGTGCTGCACTACCAGCACACGTCGCTGGTCCAACACAACGACTCGCTCAACGTCACGCTGGCCTTCCCCGTCCACAGCCAGCAGAGGCGGTGACTCCCCTAACCCACTCCCTCCTGTTTGAGACGGTCACCGTGGACCAGCAGTGGATCTCTGGACCCCCCCGAGAACACGTCTCACCATCAGAGTCTCAGTCCCTGATCACGTTAGCTGCTGTGGTGCTGCAGATCCAAAGACACAAACCAGCACACCCAAGATGAAGCTTTGATTTTCACACGATGGCGGAGGCTTACTCGTGTCTTACTGTGGACGGCATCACGTGGAGCTTTGACTCCCTGTGAGGAGAAACAAGAAAATAAAAAGACTTGTAAGACACCTGATAACTGAGAGTAGAGTCCAGGTGTCTAAAGATCAACATGTTCTGCAGTTTACTCGCTTCAGGTCAGGATCACACGGGAGCTTTACTTCCTGTCTGGAAAGATTTGAGACGCCTCAACAGCATATTTACAAGCATGCAGCCCAAAGCGCTTCACAAAGGGACTAAAAGATGGGACATAAAAACACAAATTTACAACTTTAGGTTCAATAAAACGATGAATTGATCGGAAATCAATCAACTGAATTCAGTCAAATGTCAATAAGACCCCCAAAAACCAGACTGGGGTATTGCTATAGTCCAACAATGACCCTGTTTACAGCTGGTATCAACATGAGGTTTCAGGGATCTGATCACAAGTGGACAGCACTGCAGTGACAGTGTTCACACTTTGCACTAACGCTGTGTCTCCATGGCATCATTTACATTTGAAAAGGCTAAATGTGTAAATGGGGGGGTCTTTAATGTGGCCCAGGACACATTGACATTCACACTACCAAACCAGTGTGGACCAATGTGTCCCAGAACCACCTCCCAAGTGATCTGATCTCAATGCACCCGCGGGACGCTTTGGGGTCCGTTCACACCCTTGTGATCCGATCACCCAGGAGCGATGTTAGTGCAGAGTGTGAACAGGACCTGTGGTTAAAGCTTCGACTAAGGCTGTGAAACTGCTCTCAGCTGAAAGCCAGATTAATAATAAAAGGTTCGGAGGTCGCCAGAAGGAAAAAGCGAAACAATCGAGTCATTGACAATCTACAGAATGCTTCTTTGTAGACTTCTGCGGAAACATTTCAGTCAGTCCTGATCGAGCTTAAAGGTTTTTAAGATCTTTGTGAAAACTTCAAATGTTTGACTTTTGTATTTTTAGCTACTATGATCATCTTCATTCACATCTCAGTATCTGCCCCACACCACCACCACCCCAAGCTTGAAACAGTTAATTTATACAATAAATCCACTCTTTGAGATTTAAATAATCCATGCTTCAAGTTTTGATCTCTGTTTCCTTGTTCACTGGAGAAAAGTCAAAACTTCAGCGCAGCAAGAAAAGGTTTAAGTTTCTATACGCAGTCTGTACGTTTCCTCCTGTAGGACTCGGAGGTTTTGATTTTCTTTTTAAGAGTTGTGGGGTTTAGAAAAAGTGAAGCTCGAGGCTTGTTTAGAAATGCGTCCCATGTGATCACGACCTGTGTGTGACTGCAGATGTTGTAAGTTTCAGTGTCTGTGGAGGAGCGATGCACTGAGCCTCTTCTGGGCTCATGGAGGTCAGGCGTCCCTAAACTGAGGTGTCCTGGTTAAAAAAAATGACGGATTCTTCCTTTAGCACACTTGAACAGGACTGAACTCTGGACCCACGATGATGTCAAAAGGATAAAGTGTTGGACAATCCCGAGAGACTTTTCTAACGAGCACTGTGAGCGACTCTGAACGAGGTTTAAAATGAGGGCGACTCGACTGACCCGCATTTCCACATCAGGAGAAAAAAGAAAAACTGCATTTCCCAAAGACGTGACATTCCCCTTCACCCCCACGCCATTTAAACCCTCCTTCAGCAGTGTTTTCCCCGGTCCAGTGTCTTCAGGTTTGTTTGAGTGTTTTTTGCCTCAGAGTGTTGTTTAATTTTGCAGAACTGACGGACGATTCTTCAATCTTTCATTTAAAAAAAAAAAAAAAGAAAAAAAAAGGTCTGACAGCACAAAGAGTTCGTCGTGCTGCATTGAATCTTGAACCTAACACTTCAGGAATATTTCTGGATTTATTTTGGATCTGCTCAAAGGACTCGTCTGATTTTTATGGACAAACTGCAGCTGGCAAACATTTGCTCAGATGATGAAAATCAGAACTTTTTTTCCTCTTTGTGGATTATTTCTTATTTCCTCTTTTTGTGCATTAACCAGGTACAGGAGACTCTAAAGTATTGAAGCTGGATCACCTGGTGACTTCCTTTTCAACTTTTACCTTTGATGTTTCACTCAGTTTATATATCAGTTTGTCCTGAATTTTCAAGCTCCTTTTCCCACCCCCTCAGATCTTGTTGTTGAACAGCTGCTGGACTCCAACGAAGGAGGAACAACTCAAAACATTAAAAATGATTCTTGAGTTTAACAGGTGAACACAAATCTGTGATATTAGACAACAAAAGGTGATGTAAAGTGAATAATTCAGGAACCCTGGTGAATAAAACATCCACAAAAATCATCGTGTGACTGTAAGTTTTTTTTTCAGGCGCATATTTAGTGACACATCTTCAGAGTTTTGTACTATTTTTTTTATTCAAGAGCGCATTTTTCTTTTCATTTTGAGAGCACGACTTGTTGAATTTGCAGCCAGAATTTTTTTTAACTTGATCTCAAAAAACGTTTTTGTGTTCTCAAATAGTGTTGAGGAAATACTTGACTTCACACAACAAAATATTCAGGAGATTCAGGCAGCTGAAAGTGAAGTTTATAAATGATGATAGATTACACGAACAGCACATATAACACAGCGTCCCATTGGCTCGTTATTGCCTTTTCTGAATTAATTTATGGTGGAAATTTCTTTACTATGTATAGGAAATTTTTGAATTACTATTAATTATTCAACTGTATTGTTCATAACGTTCTGCATATTCAAAACATTACAGGTGTTTAGGGATGTGTTCTTTTTGGGAATCATGTACATCTCAAATCAACTCTATTAGAGAATGACACCTTGTTATAGCCTTAGTATCCAAAATGTAAAACTACATAAAAGCCGTTGTTATGGCTGACTAATCTTTCACTCACTATTTGGAAAAAATGCGGTCGGATATTGTCCGTGTTTATTGCACTTAAAATCAATTGATAGGCAGGCTATATAAAGAATAATATCATCAAGGCATGTAGATTTATAGCCTATAACACAGAAATGTCCCGCGCTCCAGCTTCAACCCTTCTCCTCGCACACAGGCAACTTCTATTCACATAAGACAGCAATGCAACACAATATCGTTGGTGACGAGCAGCCCTGGAACAATTGACAAGAAAAAGAAGATTTTTAAATGTTAAAAAAACACAAACAGCAGATTAATAAAACAAACGCAAGCAAGGTACATAATGAACAAAATATAACTGAATGATGGTTATTGGGGGCGATGGATGTTGCAGCTAGAGGGAAGAAGCTGTTCCTCAGTCTGCTACAGTTTTAATGGTGTGATGCCTTTTTTTGAGATGGTAGGGGGGACAAACAGACTGGGTCAGGGGCAAGTGGTGGCCAGCATACAGCATCCAGGTCCAGAAGCACAGCTCCTATAATCCTCTGTGCTATTTTTACAATCTAGGCCAAGTCCTCTCTGTTTTTTTTTTTGCTGGCTTTTTAAAGTTTCCTCCCAATAATTTCCTACAGAATGAATCATGATTTCATAAAGCTAACTAAATCCAAAATTATCTCTTTTGTTTTGGTGGTGTTCAGAACAAGGTTATTATTTTATTAACGCCAATCTACTCATTAAATTCAGTCATTGGATTACTCTTAACGAACGAGTTCTCTTTGTAGGACACTGATTGGTTTTTCAGCCTGTCAATCATAAATCCTGTTATTCTATTGGTTCGAAACACAAACGGACTCAATCTAAGGCTGGATCAGAACAACTCTACGGCTAGAGACAATAATACAATATTGACTTAATTTTATCTTTATTGTTAGAAAGATTTCAATGATCTCACTGAAAAACTAGTTTATTTGCCCTTTGTTTTAAACATATTTATTTTATGTTCAACTGAAAGTGGCGCCAATTTCGTCCAGTCTGTTTCCGGTAATGGCGGACCAAAGTAACGGTCAGCAGGAAAAACGAGATTAGCGGTTTCAGAGCTGTTAAAGGTAAGAAGCTGAAATAAGAAGTCGGATTATTAGTTATGAAAGGTTTTCCATTTAGCACACTTGTAGTAAATCCATCAAACTGTTCTCCTATAGCTTGTTTTTGAGTTGTTTTCATGCTAAAAAAGGTATGAAACAGTACAAAGTGTTACACAGTGCTACTAAAGCTACGTCTGTATGCTAACATGCTAATGCTAATGGTAAATGGACTTGAGTTTGTAGAGCGCTTTTCTAGTCTTCTGACCACTCAAAGCACTTTTACACCGCATGTCACACTTACACATTCACATAGTGATGGCAGAGGTTGCTATGGGGATCGAACCCTACCAGCTGAGCCTCAGCCGCCCCAAAAGGTCTCTGAGCCATTCGTTAAACTGTTTTAAATGCTGGACACACCACCAGTTTATTCTTCGAAAATGTAATCAGTAAGCATGAGAAATCTTGGATATGATACTCCCTAAGTTTTATCATCTTGTTTTTGTTTAGCATTTTAAAATAGGGTAGACTATACATTTGATTCACATGATTTGTCTACATATCAAATGAATGTTGCAAGCATGATGTATTGTCAGGGGTACAAACTTGTCATCTTTCGGTGAAATTTGCCGTTTTGGATCCCAAATATGTCATTTGTGTGATTCATATAGATTTGCAATAAAAACATTTGGAGGAGGGGGGGGGGGTCGGCAAGCACGGCCCCTGCAAACGTCGAGACTTTTCATACTGACTGCAGTCAACACGGCCTGAAGAAAGTACTTCCGGGCCCTGCAGCCAATCATTGCAACGCTGTCGGCGCGAACCCGTCCGCGTTGTTACAAAATCTTGGAGGTGATTTTTAACAAAAAATCGCTCAGGGGCGCTCAGATCCTCCGCGGACCCTCCTCTCGATATGCAATATCGCTGTGCCGACCGCAAGAAGCATGAAACCTGATTCAATGAGTCGCAATGCAGCACATGGCTAATTTACATAACGTTATTTTCCCGTGATAACACTGTGGAAAGATTCGAAGTCTGGCTAGCAATCCAGCCTTTCTGTTAAACATCCTGTCTGATCATATTTACTGTTTGGTAGCCATAGGTAAAGATGTTGAGAGAAATGCGTGCCAGCTGAAGGTAACTTCATACAGCTTTCTGGTTCATTATTATCTCAGGCAACATTAAAGTGACAGCTGGTCAACACGTAATGAGGACAGAGGGAATATAAACTTAATGAGAATCAGCAGGAGCAAAACATCAGGTTAATATATTGATAATGTTACATATTTTATGATAGAAGAGAAAATATTGTCATACTTGATGACTGTATTATGATGCTCTCTCAGACTCTTGCTCTGAGAGCTACTTGCATAGTGACTGCAAGGGGACACATCACCCCTTAGTGGAACATTGTAAGCCCTGTTCTGCAAATTCATCCCATTTATAAAAAGGGACTGAAGGTTGGGAGCAACAGAACATAGATATCGACAAGCAATTGTGTTTTTCTTATTGTTTGCACTGCTTATTTAGTAGGTTTGAATGCTAAAATCGTCTGTAAATTCACATTTTAAAGCTGATATTTTAATAAAGTCTTCCCGGGGGAGCATGCCCCTGGACCCCCCTAGGAAGTTTGGATCCATGTCATCTTTTTCATCCCTGATGAGTTTGCACCCCTGATTGTTTTGGTTTGGTTAAAACTGTTCAAAACTGGGACATATTAGTGTTTTCTAGATGTATGTGTAGACATCAGGATGGGGTCACCATATGCTGAATATAACATAAGGAATAGCTAATATTAATGGTTATTCCATTAGTTTTGCAGGTTATTAAAGCTTGAACAAAATATCCTACTGACAAACGTGAATTTCATGGTAGGGCCTGATATAAATCCATTGGATCTCCAGTCATTTAAATTCATCCTCTGAGAAATATGAATCTTTGTTCAACATGTTTTGGCAAGTTATGCAGTAGTTGTAAAAAAATATTAAACAAGCTACAGGATGGCCAATGTTGCAGTAAACTGTTGATATAAAAACTGGGTGTAGCCTATGGTCTAAAAATGAAATACCTTAAATCTGCATTTAATGGCCCGCAGCGGCAACTTTACTTCCTGCAAAAAAACTGGTCTATAAATAGTTGAACCTACTTAACTTGATCTATTGCCACAGTCAATGTTTTACTTGACTTACTTACTCGTTTTAGTCTCAATCACTACTTTTAAGACTTGTGAAATACTGCATGATGTTTAGATTGTAAATGATGGTTCTTTTTAAAGTCAAATAAATTATAAATACAGGGTATCCAAAGGGCGTGGTTGCCTTGGTGTTTAAATGTTGCCCTATCAACGGCTGATAACAGTTGTGATGTTTTGCTTTCAATCTGAATGTAGTAGAGGCGTAAGGGAGGGACAAAGTGATCCCCCCTCTATACCTTCTTTGGAGGTGGTAACAGAACAGAGGTGTTTCAGGGGCGAGACGGGATAAACTGACCCAGAGGGGTGGGGGGCATAGCGCTGTGTGTTTGTGCATGTCTGACCCACTGTATGGAGCTTCCGCTGTGCCGTGCTTCTGCAATGAGAATTCACATACCGGGACAAAGATATTACTCCATCGTGAAATAAACATGTATCCATAAAGATGTAATGATGGCTGAGCTTAGTTGCAACGCTTTTGCAGAAACACAGTCAGAAAAGGGAACTATTTAGAGTAAGGTGTTAGCTGATAACTCATTTACTAGTTGTCCTCTACAGCTCTACATCTTTTTTTTTTTTATCAAACTATGGTTATATCTGCATCCAAAAAACAAAACATGGAGCTGCTAAATCACTAAACTCAAGACTTAAACAATACGTCCACAACCCTGGCCACAGCCACAATTTCTATGGAAATAGTCCTGGTATAATTTATCTTATTTCAAACACCATATAACATTTGTAGGCATCAACAAAAACTTTACCAAATAGTTGAAGTTTTTCAGAGTTTATTTAAAAGTAAAACCAAAAGTACAAAGAGGAAAAAATTAGTTGGATTAGGACGTAAACTCAAGAAATACATTTTAAACACAGCAGCCTTATGATGGTTTCTGCTAGATTTATCCAGGAGTGTTTAAACAACAAAAACCAACAAAACAACACTGCCCCTTGGAAAAATTAGGTATTTAATACAGAATATCACAGAAAGCTTAGAAATATCAATGGAGCCCTTGAGAGAGGTATATCAGTAAACATTTTGAAAATGTGATTAATCATTTATGTTCATTTGCAAGGAAAAAAACAAACTCTTATCCTGCGAAGTATTAAACTGAATTTCATTTGTTTTTAGACGATCATTACAGAAGGCAGTTTAAAGATTTCACCATTGGATCCGTTTATAGGCCAATTATCTATGTACTGATAATATTGTTTTAGTCAAGACCACACTAACAGGATGTATACCCAAGACCAGAGTGCTCTGAGATCGAGTCCAGACCAAGACCTTGAGGGATCAAGAGTGAGTCAAGACCAAGGCAGGGCGAGACCGAGACCATAAATATCACTGAAAAATTATCATCTTGTGTGCAGCAGGCGTGTCACTCATTTAGTCTTCAACACCTTGAAGGTTACGGCTGTAACCAGGTGGGAAAAAAATCAAACTACAAATGAATTTAAGTTATTAATTTCTGTTAGAAAGAGACGTTTTTCTTCTAATCACAGTAATGATGTGGGAAAATAGCCTCTCAGTGGTGGCCTTGACCGGTCTTGATTTAAAATCTGGAGTCCACCCAGTCTGAGGCAGAGACAAGACAGTGAGTGAAAATGCTTTCAATTCCGAGACTAGACCTTCAAGAAGTGGTCTAGAGACCAATTTTGAGTACTACAACACTACCTGATAATCTGTGTATCAATAAGCCAAAAGTTGCTTGTTCCAATCCTTACATTTTGAGCTTAAAATATAACTTGTAACTACGTATACATTTTTGTGTTGAGTGCTCGGTGAAACTGGAACACTTTAGACAAAGGTGCATTTTTCTCAGAGCTGTTGCAGTAAAGGATCGTAGTAGTTTATGTAAATGTGATAAGATATTCGGGGTATGCATGCGTGTCATTGAACACAATGAACATGGATGGAGTGGATTTGTTATCAGTAACGCTGTCATACAGATCTGAAGTATTCACACTCTTGGCGGGTGGGGTGAGCATGCCACCTCTTCCCTGGGTAAAGTCTCCGACCAGGACCCGGGCCAGGTACATGCGCTTATGCCCTTGAGTGTCCGGCTTAGCGTAGCCTTGTGCTGAGTAGCTTGGATCCACAGCGAAGTATGTGCCGTTGCCAAACACCGCAGCTGCAAACAAAGAAAAAATAAATTAACAATCATGCCTGTATAAAAAGATGGACTGTTGACAGATCCTTGATGTTGTCAGCCCCCTTTTGCTTGGGAAAGTTTGTCTTAAATTTTGTACAATGGAGACCATCCATTTTTTTATATAGTCAATTTTCAGACAGTAACACATGTCAACATTTCATTGTTTTAACCTGCTATATCAGCCAGTCAATCTTCATTGTATACACCAAATCATAACAGGTTTCATCTCAAGACACTTTGCAAAGACCAGGTGTAGGTCATACTCTTTGTTAATTACCATGTTTTCCTGCGTGGCTGCGGTTGAAGCCATCTTTGTTGATGAGATCGATGGAGTCGGCTCCTGTCCCATGAAAAAGTCGCCTCTCGTTGTTTGTGTGATTGTTCTTCTTCTCCATATGTTTCTTCTTCAGTTGGTAGCTCTGCCACAGTGTCGGACTTTGGACTCGTTCAATCTGCAAATACAGAAAACGACATATTTAAAGGTATAGTAAAGGCCATCACCCTTACAGTGTATAGAGGCATATCAAGTGCTCTGAGTGTCCGATTGAAATCAAAATAAACTTAATCAAACATAATCAAATGACCACTGATGCACCATGGGGGTGTGATGTACTTAGGCAAAAGAAGTCCATGCAAAAGATCTGCGTTTCTGGTGGTTTATTTGGTCGAAAGCAAGCAAGCAAATAAAAGAACAAAGGAAATCGTTGATCCTGCTGCCTCTCTTGCGCTTTAAAAAACCATAGGCCCACCCAGGTGCATGCTTGTCTTCTACCTGCCTCTTACCTAAATAACCTCAGGTGCCCATAGTGTTACCCAAATACCGAACAAAAATACTAATGCAAAACTAAACTGACTAAACAAATAACTAGTATAAGAAAATATTACCCAAAATCTATTCTAAATTAAGAAAACGTGTTGAATAACTAAATAAACAACATCACCAAAATATTAGACCAAACTAATTCTAAAAACAAATAAATAGCTCCTACACACACACACACAGACTAAACTTGGACGGGCCGCCGAGGTATATTAACGGCTGCTGCACAGTAAACAGACAGTCTGTGAATTAGACCTTGAGACGGAGCAGATAGAGGGATTAAATGATGCACTGCCAACCCCACGACCAAAGGTACTGCGTCATTCTGTGGGAAACACTGGCTCATATCACTGGGAGGGAGGAACACTCTGAGTTACAGACCTTTGAGAAGTGGACTTGGTTTCTGATGGACCTTCAACCTGACTGATGTGCTACACAAACTGATCTTCCAAAGTTATTTTATTCACCTGTACACACAACAACATGCAGGCTAATAATAATAATTTATACTTTATTGATCCCGCAGGGGGAAATTCGTTTTTTAATTGACTAATGCTTTTACTGAACACAGGACTAGATAATCAGAGAGTGAACATACACTGATGATGGTTATCGTAAGACCGGTCTTTGTTACTTTCGTCTCCACATCCTTGTATTCCTTGCTTCCTGCAGTCAGAGCAAACAGCTTGATGAGGTCGCCTTTCATGTCTTCCCAATTTGACGGCAGAGGAGCATCGCCTGCAAAGAAAATAACCAAGAATCATTTTTGTTGTGCTTGTGTAGCTAGTGTTTGTACAACATTTTTGGAAGATTTATACAATCCACATTGGTCTAGTTTTACATTGAGTTATTTCCATAAACCTTGTAGAAAACTACCTTAGTGAGATATAGAGAAACAAAATGACTCACTTTTCAAGTCTTTTCTGAGTAGCTCCACCATTTTATGTCCATTTACTGAAATTGCTTTTCTAAAGTTGACATCAGCCTTGTAGTTTTCATTGTTGATCTTGAGCTTCACAAGTTCTTTTTTCTCCAGAGCCTCCTCCAGTTTGAGGTTGGTGAAAATGTCGAAGGATACATTATTCCCGTTGGGGTGTTGAAACTGCCACTCTACAAGTGAACTCGCCAGTATGGCCTTACTTCTTAAGTTCTCCTGCCTTTCCACCCTCTGTATGATTTCCCTTAAGGACAGGAACAAAACATGTAAAGGAATAGCCTAGCATTTTGAGAACTGGACTAAGTCTTTATTATATATTTTCTCTTTTTGATGAATCTGCTGACCTGATTGTAGACTCAGCAGTGGAGACGTCCCTCGTCAAACCCTCCAGGTGAATTTTTGGTTCCTTGTCCTCCTGCCCTTTGTCCAGACGGATGCTCACAGTCAGGTTCCTCTGCAGGTCCTTCAGCTTCTCCATGTCTTCCTGCGACAGTTGACTGATGTACTGGTCTTGGATGGTTTTCTCTGCCTGCTCATCCAAAATCAGCTTCTCAATCTTTTTCTTAGCCAGAACCAAAGCCTGAAGAGGTGGGGTGGAATTTGGTTTAATTTTGCAAAAACATTTTATTCACTCGTCTGGACCTCTGTCTGTTTTCTGAAGTTAACCTGTGTGAATGTTAAGGTTGGATTCAAAGAGCCCTTATATTCTCATGAACTTGTCATAAATCTTTACTATCCGTTTTCGATGTTGGGTTGGCAACACTACGAGCTCCCACTCTGGTAGTTGCGCTCTAAGCTTAGGGTAACGTTGGTAGTTATGTATGACAGACCCACAGCCTAAATGATTGAATGTTTACCGTTTGGTTGTCAGCACAGAACTCAAACTCTGTAGGTTCAAACTCCTCTGTCTCCAGATCCAAGTTACCAGGCCTGGTCCGCTTGTCCACTGATCCAGCAAACAGCGAAGTGAAAGTGTCTGAAACAGTGGTAGAGGATATATCCCAGTTGAGTGTAGAAAAGTTTAAATTTGTAAAGACATCATGGTTGATACAAAGGAATATGTTGCAGATAAATCTAACATGCATTTCAGAAATGTGTTCCATTATTAATGTCTATGGAGCTTAATGTAAACAATGATTAGTTTGGGACATTTGTTTTTGCTGCATGTATAAAACCTAGAAAGTATGAAATAATCAGTGGTGACCCATTTTGTGGTAAAGATTTAGAACTCCATGCCTTGTTGCTTTGAAAGACAGTAACCCTTCAAAAAAACTCGCGCTCAGGCCAAGAGGCCTGGGTTTGCAAAACCACAGCGAGGAATCAACAAGAAACAAAGGATAAAAATAATTAAATTAGGTGGAGCTTATATCCTTCCAAAAATAAGTTACGATACCTTTGATCTTAGTGAAGAAGCCCTTCTCCTCCACTCCCTCTCCCTCTCTCTTCTTCATGCACTTGTGAAACTCCATCACCATGAATGTCTGGAAGATCAGGATCTTCACGCTGTGAACTGACTTGGGGCGTTTCTTTCTCACGAAGTCGACCACCGCGTCCACCATGGCGTCAGCCACCAACGACGGGTTGGCTCCTCCCTGACCTAACAGGCAGACAAACGCCAGTGATGATGATGACGATGGTGATGATGTGAGGATGAAAAAGAGAATCTGTACCATCTCTTAAACTCAAAAGTGTTTGGATAGCTGCAGAACGTTTCAGGTTCACTAAAGTCCCGATTTAAAAGTGTTTGATTATTTAAACATCTTGCTGATGATCTAAATTTTCTTAGCATCAGCGTCAACACCTGGGACCAGTTCCACCAACAGTCCCTGGTCTTAAGTTTGACTTGGCATTCTAATCCAACCTGACAGTGACGACTGTTGCACCACCAATATCAATCAAATAAATCAGTATTGATTCAAGCAACATAGCTGCATGGGGAACCAGTGAAATGATATAAATGACAAATTCAAGAAAACAACACAAAAGATGAAAAGGGAAATGTTTGAGAGAAACCAGTTCAGTCCCTTCGAGAGGAGAGTTATCATAAAATGATCAAGTAATGATATAAACAAAGTTTCTCTGTCAATAAGTAATAACTACACACAGAGACAGACATGTTTTTTTTTTTTTTTTGCACAGACCTGTTCCTAGGGCCGGGAAGGCGACAGACTTGAACTTGTTTTCCTCGCAGATCTTGAGCACTGAGTAAACCATTTCTTTGATCCTCACGGGGTCGCTCTGCCCAACGATGTGGATGATGTTTCTGCTCGGCAGCTGCCCGGCTGACGTCACGATCATTAAACTAGGTTGGTAACCAGGAGAACTCACTACAGACAGGAAACAAACAACACTTATAACAAAGTCTAGTAAAACATACTTCCCCAGGACAGATACTCTACTGATGTAATCTATAGATGGTGGATGAGCAACAGGTACAAAAGACAAAGAGCCATATTGTACACCTGGCACAAAGTGCCATTGCAGAAGCAGAGAAGGGTTTTCTAACTTCATCAACTTCCAAGGTGCATGGAGAATGGAAAAAGTCTTGAAGCTGTCAAAAAAGCTCCAGCAACATTGTAGTTCATAATAAAGTTATTCTTTAAACTAAAACTGTTGCGCCTTGTCTGCTATGTGTAATGCAAAGTTGTGGAATGGGGAGGCAAAGGTAAGGCAGGATACACCTTCACATTTAATGCAGCACGTAAGTAGAGGCACTAGGCTACAGGCTCACTGGCACTAAAGTCAGGCTCAGTGATAGCTTTTAGCTGTGGTTTGTGTAGCAGCGTAACAGGGACTGTCGAGTAAATATAGCGGTGCAGTAATGATTCCTAAAGTCCATTTTTGGTTAGATACCCACATTAAGGTCTGTGAAAAAGACAAGCTTAAGATATTTTAAAGTATTTTTGTACGGCAACGTGCCCCACTTGTATATTTTACAGAATTTACATGTTTTACAAAAGGTTTTTAAATGTCATCACACCAAACATGGAAACTAATCTACTGGTTGGAAGCTTAGTGGTGGTGACGTTGGAGTCAGTCGATTGGTAGCAGTTCCTTAATGGCCTGACGTTAGCTTTTTACTCTTGCAATTACGTTTTGAAGTTTTCCTTTGCCACAGAACTTATTTTGGGGCAGCACTAGCTCAGTCTGTAGGGATTTGGGTTGGTAACTGGAGGGGTCGCTAGTTAAAGTCCAAGTGTGGACCAAATTTTGGTCTGGTAGCTGGAGAGGTACTCCCACCAGCTCAGGAGCGCTCGCTGTGGGCAGCCCCCTCACTCTGGCATCTCTCCATTAGTGCATGTCCATAGGATCCTGTTAGTGCATGTGTGTGTATTTCAGCCTGTGTGTGTGTGTAGCATGTTTAACAACAGAGTGCAAAACTGAATTTCCCCTTGCAGGATTTCTTTCCCCAATAATCCAAAAACCATTTGAAAAAACCCAGAGGCTTTTTGCTGTGGAAACCAGCTCAACTCAACTTCATCTTTATTCGTCCCCAAAGGGCGAATGATTTTTCTGCAAGGAATTGAAATAACAGAAAGACAAAAGACGAAAGACATTTTAAAAAGCTAACAAGGTCAAATGAAAGAGGCACTGAATATAGCAGCCTTGGAGTAACAACAGTGATCCTTGACTGATGCTCTTAGCAGCTTCCAGTACAGACAGAATAAAGTGCTGAGTCAACAAGAATATAAACAGGTCACTGATACTCATCAACAGTAATAAAAGTCACAAGTGAACAGGGCAATGCTAACTTCTGGGTTGGCCAACAAAAATACGTCATCCCTGCAGCCCTCTATAGCAATTGAACTTTAGACCATGTTAGCACTCATGGGTGTGTTGGTCTTAAAATAAGGTGTGGTCAGGTGCACAGATGGTATGTTGATATCTTTAGGACACTCTGAGATCAGTTAAGATCTCCAGCTACATACCTATTTGTGCGCACTCCATCTGAACACTCATTCCAGCGCTGTCTAAGATCGCCTTGGACACTCCTAAGATTTAATAAGAGAACAAAGGTATTATAATGAAGCTTTAACATGAACAGTAATGCATTTTATTTAAACAAACTGCAACAAAGTGGTTCTCAGCTGGGGAACGAATTCTCCTAATAAATTGACCCCTCTGAATCTGAGTCTGAAACAGAAACGATCTGCCAGCAGATAATTTAGTTCGTTAGAGAATCTTATCTTGAACCCAGTATCGTCAACCTGATCGTATTGAGTGGACTGAATTGTTACAGCCCTATATGCACAACCTAAGCTTCAAGGTTACGTTTGATAACAAGAGTAGGTGATAGTAATATTGCAAGTATTACAATTCCCCAAATCATTCCTCGACGTAAGCAGACGTGATGTTTAGTAAAATACTTGTGTTCTGATAATCAAACCAAGAAAAAAAGATGTAGAGGAGAAAAACCAGTCACCTGATTGAAGGTTAAATGTTTGATTGGAGGCGTTGATGATGACATCACACGTCTCCTTGGTGATGTCTCCAGACGATACCTCGAGGGTCAGAGTGCCCATCTGCATCTGGTACACGCCTAGAGAGGGGGACCCCACCTGACCGAAGGAGGCTGACACACACACACACACACACACACACACACACACACACACACACACACACACACACACACACACACACACACACACACACACACACACACACACACACAGTGGGATCATGATTGGATTTTAAGGCCTCTTTAATCATAGCAAAGAGAATCACTTCTATGATTCCCCCCAAGCCTCAACATCATCTTTTGTAATTGTTTCGATGACGGGGCCCTCCGGCGGTGGAATTTACATATTGTGCGTTTAAACCAGTACTTTAATTTGTAAGTCTTTACTTACAATAAGTAATGTTAGTTTTGTCCGTCTATTTAAAAGTTTTCTTGGACATAAAATCTATTTTAAGAGCAAATGTTTAAATGAATAGTGTCAGATGCCTCATACCTGAAGACTGCTGTGATTGACGGAATGATTGCCCCGCTGGATGGCTGAACTCGGGGGCTTCATGTTGGAAGTTTCTCTGACCTGTCTGACCTTTAAAGTCTCTGGTGAAACGCTGGAAAACAAAAGGATGGGTATACAAGATACTTTAAAGGAGCAGTCTTTAAATTAACCCTTTAATGTGGAAGAATTTTTACACTTTCATGTGGATTGAACAAAAAGATAACTAGAGTGATAAAGTAACTACTGAGCTTGGGAAGAGCTGGTTTATGTCCTGCAAAAAATAAAACAAGCCCACTTAAATATGGTTTCCCAAAACTATGCTCCCTACAGATGGAAAGCAAAACACTGGGGGTATGAGTTGTTTTAATACATTTTTCCTTCCTGATAATGGTCAAATATCTGCTCACAGGAGTTTTGAATTAAATTGAAAATTAAATAAAACCTTTGAATGTGAGGTTGGAAAACCCCAAAATCTGACTTTTTGCTAGTTTTGATAACGATTAGATTATTTACCGGAAATTACGTCTACTCGTTCCATTTAACAAAAGTGGTTTCATACATTATGCTGTTTTGGAAAACAAGAAGTAACTTTTCTTTCATTATTTTGCATGCATAGCTGTCACATCCAGAACTTGTTAAGAACTTCAACATGTCCCGCTTTCGTCAACAAGTTAGAAACTCACATCCACAGTTTGTCTGTCACTCGGGTGGACAACGATGGCCACCTCTCTCAGATGGCGAGGAGATGTGCTGCTGCTGAAATTGTGGATCTCCTTCAGCAGGACTCTGGAAACCACGTCTTTGGGGAAGCTTAGATTTCCCGTACCGATGGCCGGGAAGGACAGCGATGTCATCTTGAGTTTCTCAGCCGTCACCAGACAATATCTGATGATTGTTATCAATGTCTGACACAAACAGACAACATTAACACAAGTTTAACTGCATATCAAAGACCAAACTAGTAGGACCAAAACAAGATACAGACAAGAAGGTAACCTGGTGTTCTGTAATAGCAAGGAACTGAACTATTTCACAATGGTATTAAAGTCTCTTTCACAAATATATACCTCTGTACGCTCTGAACAGTAGTTCAATAAATAAAGAGAGAGCTGCACTCGATCCAAATCAAGTTCATAAACTTGTGTTTCTGGCAAATGGTATAAAAAAATATCAGTCCTTTTGGATTTTCAACAGGCTGTTGGTTTTAGGCTTATTATTACAACGGTAAAGAATGTGTTTTGTTTCTGTGCAGCATTCGTTCAAAGTTGATTTTTATTTTAGTTGACAGCACTAGCGCAAATATCAATGGAATTTTGGATGAGGTTTTCTGTTATTTCCTCAGCTGTCTACTTCTCGAAAGTGTCACTTCCAATGCAGCATTTGATTCTTAAAACATGCATGTCCAGAGAAATATTCATGTGGATGTACTCACTATTATATTTTTTCGTCACCAGGTAAGTAAAGTATCTTAATCCCAAACGTTTTTGATTAAATCCCCTCACCTCCTCTGCCTGGCCGCCTCCATTGTCCCATCCAGGGCAAACCACATGAAAGACCCTATGACACATGAGGTTGAAGCTGTCGGTGATGATGACGTCTCCGTACTGCAGCATGGACACGCCAGCTTCAGATTTAACAGCTGCCTGCAGGCCGGGCCCGGCTGAGAGCAGGATGGCTTTGGAAACAGCGCCCTGTGTCAGGTTCATGTTCTCTGCGATGGTGTTGACGATGACGTGAGTCTGCAGATCAAAATCTCAACATCAAACACAAGAAGAGGATAACAACTCAGAAGATCTGTTTTTTCATTGAGCAGAAATGCAGATGGCTGTTCAGGCTGTACCCGGAAATACAGCGTTCACAATAACATGTTTTACATGTAGGATTTTTTTAAATGGCTAAAGTTTGTGTTTCTTGTGACCCTATCTACAGCAAATCATAAGCCCTTTTCATGGTGCAATTCCGATACAGCGCTGTAACAAAGCTCTGCCGTCATTACGCCTGAAGACATTCTAATCAATTCTCCAACAACTTCCAATTGCTGTCCCAATCTGTGCAGAAGCACAACGTGAGCATGGCACAGCAGGAGCTCCACGTACACATCGTCAGACATGCACTCACACACACAACCTCCATTGGCATCACTCACACCCCCCTTACTTGGTTCCACTCTTATCTCTCAGGCCGCACTCAGTTCATACAGTTCAAATCCGGGCCTTCCCCAGTCACTACAGGTGTGCCCCAGGGCTCTGTCCTGCCCCTTCTCTTCATCACCTACCTTCTCCCCCTTGGCAATATTTTCCGTAAATTCAATATACTTTTCCACTGCTTCGCGGATGACACCCAGCTCTACCTCTCCAGTAAACCAAACTCCACACTTCCACCCTCCACCCTCACTTCTTGTTTATCTGAAATAAAATCCTGGTTCTCCTCAAACTTCCTTAAATTAAACAGTGATAAAACCGAGATCCTTCTCGTTGGCACTAAATCCATATTATCCAAAATTGGCAGTTCCTCCCTCACTATTGACAGCTCCTCAGTTTCCCCTTCCCCTCAGGTTAAGAATCTGGGTGTCATCCTCGACAGCACACTATCATTCAAATCCCATATCAATAACATTACCCGGTCTGCATACTTCCACTTACGAAACATCAACCGTCTCCGCCACTCCCTCACCCCCCATACTACCTCCATCCTTGTCCACAGCCTCGTCACCTCCCGTATTGATTATTGTAATTCTCTCCTCTTCGGCCGCCCTCATAAGTCTCTCCATAAGCTCCAAATGGTTCAAAACTCTGTTGCCCATATTGTCACCATCACATCACCCCCATCCTACAGCAACTACACTGGCTCCCGGTGAAGCAAAGAATCATCTTCAAACTCCTCCTGTACACCTTCAAGGCCATTCACAACCTCGCCCTTCCATATCTGTCTGACCTCCTTCACATCGCCACTTCAGCCCGCTCCCTCAGATCCTCCTCCTCCATCCACCTCACTGTGCCCTTTGCCCGCCTCAGCACCATGGGGGGCAGAGCTTTCAGCTGCTCTGCTCCCCAGCTCTGGAACTCTCTGCCACCTGACATTCGCAACATTGACTCTCTCCCATCTTCAAATCCAGACTCAAAACCCATCTGTTCAAGATCGCCTACTCACTAACATTTTAACTGCAATTACACTGTACTACATTTCATTTCTTTATTGTATGCTGTTTTTTTTTAATCCGTCGCTGTTTTTAAAATGTTGATTGTTGTACAGTGTCCTTGTGTGTCTTGAAAGGCGCTTATAAATAAAATGTATTATTATTATTATTATAACACTGCTCCCACACTGGCTCTGCCAATCCCATCTCGCCACTGTAACCCCTCTGCTACTACATCTAAAGGTTGCCCAGAGGGGGAGGGTCACGTTGTCCCACCATTACGCCTCTGTGAGATTCAGATTGAAGGCTAAACGTGACAGGAATGTAAATATTGCACTATTACAGTAGTCTGAATAGGGCTATTGCTTTGTGTAGAAACGCTGTCTTCTCCAAACTGGACTGTGCTGTCATCTATCAGCTACTGTAGGTCATATACTTACTATTGATATGTACCTCATAACAAACCAACTACCAAAGAACCCAAACTATCACTCTAACGACCACAATTAATGTTATACTCATGCATCAACATTATGGCTTGATATCAACACTAAACCATGGTATTAAACATGTCACTCACAGTCTGGTCCTGAATGTTTCCTTCCAAGAGAGCAATCTTCAGACCTTCATTTGTGGTCTGCTCCATCCTCCCAGGCCTGCAGCCAGTTGAAGAACAATGAAAAAACAAAAATGATGTCATCACAGGTCTCCTTTACCAATTCCAGACTTAGTTTTTTCTTGTTTTGTTGTGAAATGTTTGGCAGATATTACAAATTCCCTATGCAACAATTTTACTTTAATTAAATTTTAGTTTTGATTTGTTTTCTTACAAATGATTTGCATTGGTTTGACATTTTCCCTGACCCTTAGAGTTGGACTCCAAAATGTGTTCTATAGTACCTCACCGAAGATAAAATACAAAATTAAGCATTACAAACTGTCAACAAAAATAAAGATAGGAAAATAAATAAGAGAAAGAACTTTACCCTCCATGCCCTCCATGTTTGCCATGTCCCCTGGGGCTCTGACCACCCCTGTTATTTTGCAGACTCCACTCAAATCCAGCTCCTGTCTCACCAGCTCCTCTTCCTCCTCCTTGATATCCTCCTTCTGCTATATATCCTTCTCCTTGATATCCTCGTCCTCCTCCTCCTTGATATCCTTCTTCACTTTGATATCCTTGTCCTCCTCCTTGATATCCTCGTCCTTCTCCTCCTTGATATCCTTCTTCTCTTTGATATCCTCGTCCTCCTCCTTGATATCCTTCTTCTCTTTGATATCCTTGTCCTCCTCCTTGATATCCTTGTCCTCGTCCTTGATATCCTTGTCCTCGTCCTTTATATCCTCGTTCTCCTCCTTGAGCTCCTCGTCCTCCTCCTTGAGCTCCTCGTCCTCCTCCTTGAGCTCCTCGTCCTCCTCTTTCATTAAACTTACGCCCCCTTGGTGACTGCCGTTGTCCACCTCGACCTCTGCCCCGTTGATACCCGCTGTAAAGTGGAAAATCATGGTCAAACACAGACCCAACTTGTCACAAGTCTTTGATTTACATGCTGTATGTTGTGTATTTAGCTAAATATATCTATTCTCTGTCCCATCTCTTTCATAATCTAAACTAGTCTGTTGACTGAGAGATGGCTATCATTCTAGCTAGCATGTTCTCTTCTGTGTTAAGCTAAGCTAACAAGTTAGTGTCAGTATGTTCAAATGTATGGATGTGTGAGTGGTAACAATCAGTGGACATAAATCTTTGAAAATCTAGATTTATTTGCTAGCAGTATGCCTCTGCTAGCCTACATTAAACACAAAGAAGGGACAGACTGATGGACTAAGGGAAGGGCGGATAACTAACTTTTAAAGAAAAAGAAAACATCATAATACTGTCAGTCTATTTCTTAAAAGGTGAAACATTAATTTATTAAACATTAAACCAAATCCAAAGCCCAGTTTTATCTTCTAATACTATAATTAAAAAAATCTACAATTTACCCTGAAGCCCTAGAACTTTGTCCTCCTGACTGCGGTGGTAAAGTCATAGTTGGTCCAAGATCGCTGAACTCTTTGTTGAAAGCTGCTGCCAGGACCCTCACAGTGTTATCATTGTTGTCTACCAGGTGAATCTCAGTCAATGATCCTGGGCTTTCTGGACTGTCGCAGTATTCCCGCACTGCCTCAGCTATGGTCTCAGCGCAGAGGTCAACAGGAAAGCCAAACACACCTGAGCTAATGGCTGGTAGCGCAACAGTGGAGCAGTTCACGCTTTCTGCTTTTCTCAGACTTTCACTAACTGCACGCTTCAGACGGGAGACTGCGGTCTTCTTGTCGTAGTCAGAGAACCGAGGACCAACTGCATGTACAATGTACTTGCAAGGTAGGTTACAAGCAGTTGTTACGATGGCATCACTGGGATGTAGTTTTCCATTTTTGGAGACATAGTTGTTGCTGATTTTCTGCAGCTCTGGTCCTGCAGCTTTGAGCATCGCCAGAGCCAGGCCGCCAATGTGCTGCAATTCCTCGTTAGCTGCATTAACCACCGCGTCGACTCCAAAATGACAAATGTCTGCTTTGCTTACAGACACCAGGACTCCACCGGCAGTCTTCACTTTGCAGTAAATAAAGCCATTTTCATCCTCATAGTTCTCTTCCTCCTCTTCCTCTTGATTCTCTGGACGAAGCATCACCACACAACTGAACTCTGACATTATATTAGCCTGAAACCAGCTTTCTTGAGATTGGAAATACTTCTTTGCTCCAGGCTTATTCATTCTCAGGTTGTCACTAAAGAGAGAACTAGTCAGTTCCTCAAGGCAGGATTTGGCTTTCTGGACATGGAGACGAGCCCCAGTGATATAGATTCTTTGCCTTAGTGGATCCAAATTCACTTTCACATCATTGTCTTTTGCAATGCTGGACCATTCTAGTTTTTTTTTCTTGTCAATGAACTCAACGACAGCAGACTGCAAACGAATTCTTTCTTCAATTCGGGAGTAGCACTTAATGAATTCTCTCAGATTACGACTGACCTCTTTCACTGGATTCAGGAAGCCTGCCACCGTTATTTGATCTTGTCTTCCAGGGTAGATCTGGATGGACACTGTTTTCTTCTTTGAAGAGTTGTAAGTGTCCAAAAGCTGTCGGTTTTGATCAACCCAGTTGGGAAGATTCAGAACTGCCTGGTCTTCCACATCCAGCATTATGACTGTTAAACTCGCATTTATCTTTCTCTCTGCATCAGCAAGAGCACCCTCAGAACTCCCCAACAGCAAAACCCCCTTTCTTTCAACACTGAAGATGGCACTAATGCCATGGGAGGTGAACAGATGGTGTGACATGTCCATGGGATCCACGGTCTTGAGAAAGTCTAAAAGACCTGAATGAAGTTCTATCTGTTTTTTACTCCTACCCACATTTCGCTCCAAGATCCATGCCTTAGTCTTGGAAACCTCTGCAGAGAGCCCTGTAATGGTTAACTTCTGAGAGTTTTTATCATAGGACAGGTTCATCTCAGGGGAAATGTCCTGTGTAGCTTTCTGAATTCCTTCCTGCTGCAGGATGTAGAAAACTGCAGGGGCCAAGTTCATTACTTCAGAGACTCCATTTGTCTGCCGTTCAATATGACTCAAGGCTTTACTAACGATGTTCTCCACAGACACCCTGAATGTTTTTACATTGTCAGCTTTCCCAGCCACGGTCAAAACCCCCCTGGATGCATCCAAAACAAGGTGGGCATCTTCCCTGACGACGGAACGGACATCTTTCTCTGCAGCTTTCCATGCAGGTCCGTTTGTTGTACATTCGAATGCAGTGTACTGAGACATGTGCTGACGGAAGGCATCTTGAGCAGTGCTCTTCCACATATCGACTTGTTGGGCGGTTAGACCTTTCTGCCTCAAAAAATTTGGGATAGGGCTTATCTTCACTTCAGGGTTTTCCATGTTCACGCTGCAGAAGTATGGACGCATCTGGTCGTTGATTTCGTTAGACAGTTTCTTCATCTGGAGAAATTTCCAGATAACGGGATGAACACCCTCTGTGAAAGGCTCAGGCATCTTCCATGTTGGTCGTTCTTTTCCATAAAGGGCGGTGCCAAGGGACTCGTAGTATGGATACACCTTGACAGGAGTGGATCCAATCACGTATTCTTGTTTGATGCAAATGTTTTTCACAACTGCAGATAAAAACAGAACGCCAGAGTAAGTAGTTGATTAGTACTCATGAATGTATCTTAGGTTTCTATGAACATTAGTCATCCAGGTCATAGGATACACAATTTTGCCAAAAATGTGCTGACGCCTTTGCTTTGAAGTTTGCATTTGGCTTAGGTCTGTTTATATCATAGACTGTAAATATATTGGATATAGCGATCCTGTTTTTCACCTGTTGTTTTGTTCATAACATTTTTGAAGAATTGACTTTTGCATTTCCACTGCAGCCACGTTAGTTTTCTGAAGCCAGAAGTTACTGGCTAACAGAATTGGCATCGCAAATATATTAACTGAGGGATCATCATCTATTTTATTTAACAACACCGTATGCACTCGTACTTACAGACATACAGTATGTTTCCTAAAGTCTGTGGAGACCAACTTTAAAAACTACTGACCTATAGTATGCTCGTCTGGTTTGCTGCTTTGATCGTTTTTATAAAGAGTCAATGCTCTGATCAAGTGACGCTGCATCACTCACTCTTTATGTTTGAGTTCAAGCGATGAATCCATCTGCTGCATACATTTGGGTGGTGGTGTGTGTTGTGTTCATAAATGCACTTTGCCGAATGAATCACTGGCACGCCCCTAATTATGCACATCTCTTAGCCTTTATATTATCAGAATAAATGAGTTATAAAAGAAATTCAAACCCCGTAATGTTTTTACTAGCCACATGCTTTAAGATTTCAACATGAACCAGGCTGTGAAAAATGACTTTTTAAAATGGGACCTAATGGGGATTCCTTGGCTTTTGCAGACAGCCTCAAGTGGACACTTGAGGAACTGCAGTTTCTTTGCTCTTCTACATTAGCTTAATTTACAAACACTGTAGGTTGGCGCTTGTTATAGCAAAAAAATTGCCACATTTTTTTGGGGTGTCCATGTCGACTTTATATTCCAGCCTCTGAGGTTGCCTCTTGGAGGTTGTTAGATCCTACCAGTAGTGTCCATCATGAACCAATCAAAGGCTCAACAGTCAGATCCGAGTGTATTGGATAGTTACTTTTAGCCAAACGGTTTTTGGTCTTTGGGCTTAAAGAACACTCTTGACCAAATAACAGTGAGTAATTAGGAAAGCTGAATGGAAAACCTTTGGGGTCAAGGAAGGTGACAATGGCAGCCTCTTCATCTGGGACCATGGTGATGTTCTTTGGCAGAGCCCAGTTCTTCTCAAAGAACAGCTCCAACAGGTCTGCAAAATCATCAGAAATACGTTTTGAGAACAACAAAAACAGACACAAAACTTATTAAACACATTGATTCCAAAACATGTCAACAGGACGTCCTCTAACCACAGACCTCTTTACTGGGATTAAACCACTTTTACCTTCAACCACAGCAGAAGGAAGACTCTCCACTCGGACGCTCTTTGTTTCCTCTAACTTCCAGGCGGTCAGTTTAAGTTTCTGCAGCTTCTGGCTGGTCTGACTCATAGTGAGAAACTTCTCCACATCTGCAAAATACTCTGGATTAACCTGTTTGTTAGGAGTTAATGAGGCCTTAAGCTACATCAGAACTGTTTCAGGGTCTGTAAAATCTAATATTTTGACTTTGCCTTTGTTATCTTCACTTGCTGATATATTGTCTTCTGTCTTTCAGGCCCTGTGTCCACCTAGCTTTTTCTGACACTCACCTAGAGTGTCTGTTTTCAATAGTTTTCGATGAGGAGAGAGCATAAGCAGCTGCATGTGGCCGCCCAGAGGAAAAGCGCAGCGCCCGGTGTCTTTTTTCCGAGCGCGCCTCTTTTTTTTGTGCCGTCGCTCTGAGCGCTCAAGTTGATAATCTTTAAACTTTTCAAAAGAAGCTCTTTCCCAAATATAAGATATTCCCCGTTGTAGCTACGTCAGCTATTTATTAGTGTGACATCATAGCAGCCCAACACTGTGTAGCCCGCTATAAATGAACCAAGAAGAACAGGGACACAGAAAAGAAGGGACCCTTTATGGTCCGATCGGAACCCTTGGCACCCCAACAGGAGGGAACCAAATAAGTAGGACGGTACGGATCCCTTATTTTGGTACCATTCCCAACTTTTGACGGCAGAAACGCCAATAAATGGGTACCGTACCGAATCCAACTGAACTGGATCGCTTGGTGGAAACAGGGCTTTAGGGCACCATCAG
Organism: Labrus bergylta; assembly: GCF_963930695.1. Taxonomy (NCBI): domain Eukaryota; kingdom Metazoa; phylum Chordata; class Actinopteri; order Labriformes; family Labridae; genus Labrus; species Labrus bergylta. The sequence goes on along the minus strand of NC_089196.1, from coordinate 28,373,950 downwards.
GTTATGCCGTGTCTACGAGTGTCGGTGGTGCCATAAAGAATGAAGTTGTGGTGTGTAATAATGTTGAGAAGTTGAAGGGGTCCCTTTCATAACTGAACACTATTTTTTAGAGTTGTGATTTTAAGATGAGTCTTTGCAGAAAGAGAAGTGGAGGTAAAACGTGTGCCAATGTTTTTTTGCCGTGTATGTGTGCCTCGAATGTCAGCTTGAACTTATTCATGAATTATAAATAAATGGATAGTCAACAAATTTCTGATGTATGCAAATGCATTTTTGATGACGAGGACTACTTAGCTGTGTTACATCATTTTCTACTCTTCTCTCATTATCATTTTACTTGCAGAAATATCTAGAAAACAACATGTTCATGTATTTACATTCTCACTGCACACTTATGTTTTTTTGTATGAATTAATGAATGAAACCTTTATTGCACAAACACAAAAACACAATCAAAACAAACATAAACAGGACAGTACATAAAAACACACGTATGCATATTTTTGTGTATGGGTGTATTACTTCTACATCTATAGGCTATGGTGTCTTCACTGTAGTTTTGTGGATATATTCAATTCAATTCAATTCAAAAAACTTTATTGTATTTATATGTATTATTTCAGTGTTATTTTCGTACCTGCGGGGCTTTTAAAGGTGACCACAGCTCTGTCGCTCTCCACGATGATCTCCAGACTGTAAAAACTGTCGTCCAAACCTGAGATGGTCTCCACCAGCATCAGCAGCAGATCTCTAGACATGTTGGACCCAACATTGTCCAAAACCACAGAGAAGCTCTGAATGGACTCTGAGAGGAGATGAATAATAACCAGCTTTACCTTCTATTACCAATACCATGTATTTCTTATTATTTGTTTCAAACCAGTGAAAAAGAAATAACATAATCAAGCATAAATGGTAAATGGACTTGAGCTTGTATATTTTTTTCTTCTAGTCTTCAGACTACTCAGACCACTTTCACACTACAGGTTACAACTACACACGGCCGTTTTGGACGCCCCTCGGTTTGCCAGATATGAGACCAGTTATCAGGTCAAATAACTCTGCATGTTTCTAATAAGCTCCACGAGCAGAAACGTGCTCAAACTAGGATCAATATTGGAGATGCTTTTGAAAAATGGAGAGAGGTTAGAACACAGAAAGGTTTACAGACCCATGCAGAGCTGGATAAACACTGAAGCTTCAGTGTCCACCACATGGCAACCTGCCTGAGCATCGACTCTACAGAGGAGGGGGTGGGGGGAGACAGCTCTCTCTCTAATGTTTGGAATTTGGACTGCAGTACCCATTTTAAACACTAGGTGTAAGAGTTACATATTGTGCTCTTTGTTGCATGTTTTTTACCGTCTTGTTTCTCTGCAGAAGCTCCATCTCCAGGCTCAACTTCTGATTCTGGCATCTTTGAATCTGTCGCTGAATCTAACAATGAAAACAATCGATTTTCATTCAAAATGTCAAAAACATTCAATAAAATCATGAAAGTTAATTAAAATATGAGATAGGAATGATAAACTCCAAATAAAGTCAAAAAGGTCAAAACACAGAAAAAGTTACGTTTTCAAAAATACCCGCCTACGCGTGGACCAGGTCTGAGTCTGCATGTGAATCGGAAGTGTTCAAATATGACTCAATCCTTCGTACACGTAATGCTACTCCAAAAACACACCAGAGCAACGGATCTTGAATAATCCTCATCTTAAAATAGTCCCAAACAAATGTTTCCTCCTGTCTGTTAAATAAAAACTATCGTAGTCGTTTTTGGACATAAATGGACCTTACCAAGATTAAACAACTAAGATGAATATCTTTGAGCTGTTTTAGATAAAACAAATAAAGCAGATTCACCTGAGACATCAGCGCCATCCGCTGGACTCTGAAAAGAGAAAGAAAAAGAAAAACATTCACAAAGAAGAAAATGACGATAGGAAAAACAAACATTACAAAATAAATCTGTTTCATGTAGAAACTATAAACTGCTAAATACTGCTTTTTCTGTGTCCTGTTAAAATAAGCAGGATAGCGAAAAGCTCCACCAGCACTAGCTGTAAAAGATCAAAATTACTGTCAAACCAACAGATTTTAGTTTCAGATTTTTATCAGGGAAAAAAAAAAACATGTGAACTTGTGGGCTGAAACAGAGAAGAGCCCGACCGATTAATCAGCCAGCCGATAATACTGACCGATATTATCATATCAAGTCACTATCGGTATTGGCTGATTTCATCTTTGATATGCGCCGATATTACTACATTTATTCACCAGTCAAACATAATTTAATTTGAGTTTCATTATATTACACTAGCAGATCTCTGTCTGGCTTTCACCAGCAGAGGGCGCTATAAGGACTATAAGAAACATCATCACTCTGACCATCTCGTCTTCATTAAATATCTTTTCCACAAGTGTTTGATAACTGCTTTTAAGGGATCAACGGAAAATGTGTTCATCTATTTCCATCAATCTCTACAGATCAAAGATAGGTCTGAGAAAGATATCGGCCAATATATTGGCTTCAGATTTCTTTCTCTTCCTCATTTCGATATCGGCCCTAAAACTCCCATATGTCGGGCCCTGATGTAGAGTAGTTTCACCTGAATGAAAACTGCAACCATAAAAACATAAAGTCACTACTTTTAATTTTTCTTCTTGGTGTTACGTTTATTTTGCTTCAATTCAATGTCAAATAAGATGATACACCTTATTAGACATTATGAGACAATGTGGAGCAAACTGAAGAAAAGGTGGAAGTAGAATTATTTTTTGTAGGTCTGCAATTTGGATTTAAAATAAATACCACTGCCAATTCAACATGATATCTACAGGATGTAAATGGTTAATATTACACAGCTGTTTCAAATACTTGATTCTGATAGTCTGGTGAGAGAGGGGGCGCTTCTCAGTGTCCCGGCTTTCTTTAACCTGATAGTGGTTTATTCCTGTGACTCCTGCAGCAGCGGCCTGTATGTACCAGTACATTATTTGAATGTAGTCCTCAATGTGACGGCAGTGCATCCTAGAATGTCTTAGTTATGTATTTATTGACTTATTTATTTATTACAGTTGTCCTTAAACCGTGCTTTTCGTCAGGCCCTTGTGGGTGTCATTGCTCAAAGAGACCACACGAGGGTGTCAGTGTGCCAGCGCTCATCTTTGTCTGATTTGTTTGTTATCTCTTATAAACGCCTTCTGCTGTTTGTTTGTAAATGTATGCATGGTCTGGGCGGACTGTGGAACCGAATCGCCCTCTGAGATAAATAAAGTAGTCTAAGCCTGAGTCTGATTGGCCAATGTTGCATAGCAACCGTCTGCTTTCCTTATACAGATCACCGTCTATTAGAAGAATACATCATTACTAATGAAAGCAAACGGTTGCTATGGACGCAGCTCTTATCACCGACTCTGAAGGACTAACTGTAAACAAATAAATCCATGGAAGGTTCATTTAAAGTTTGTTTACTGTGGGAAAAGCAGAAAGGATAGAGAGAATAACAGCAGTGAAAAGAGGATCAAAGATGTAAAAACTAAAGGGAAAACAAGAGCCGCTCACTCTACATGATCCCTCACTAAATGTCTCAGGATTGTTGTTAGGTTAGCACTGAAACACACCCTGACAAACTGCAGAGTCCAAAACACACATCAGAGCAGAGAGTTAAAGTCCAATTTCCTGCTGCGTCACTCATCAAGGAATTTAAACCACAGAGGAGGAAACGCCTGTTATAAAAGAAGCAGCAGGTGACTGAATAAAAGCTTTGAGGTGTTTGGTTTTAGACAAAAGAGAAGTAATTGGGTGGAGAGATGAGTTTAATCTTTAATCATCTTTGCACGTAACCACTACAACACTGTGACTTTGTATTTGAGTGTAATACCGACTGTGACGACCCCTGACAGTGTCAGAGCTCCTCCTGTTACCTTGTCTCTCTCTCTCTCTCTCTCTCTCTCTCTCTCTCTCTGTCTCTCTCTGTTTAGCTCTGGTTTGATTTGCTTAATTTCCCTCCACTACAAACAAACACACACACACACACACACACACACACACACACACACACACACACACACACACACACACACACACACACACACACACCATTGAAATCACCACTAACATACAGACTGCATATTCTTTTATTGAGATGTGTTGCATCAGTTACAGTTTTAAATAACTTTAACCCTGTGTGGTCTCCCTGTGTGTCCAGCACTTGAATGTATCAGTTTATGTTTTATCATGTATTGACGTAATGAGATGTTGAAGGTTGTTTGTTTGAATCCTGATCATGGACTTAAATAAACAGAATGATGACTAGTAGAAAAAGAGTATCAGACATTTAACATTTGTTGCACCTGCAGAGGACACGTCCAGAAATAGTTCCATAACCTCAGCGGTGGACAATATTGGGTTTGTTTTAAAATAGTGTTCTAACAGCACGCGAGCTTTGGATGTTGGGTCGCAACGCACACAATCGCACGCTCGCTGTCCACACCGCATGCGTTACATTTTGAATTATTTTCTCTGTGAATTTGAGTTCCCCCTTGCAAACACAATGACATCAGGTGCTTTTGTCCTGAAGGAGGAAAACAGAAGCGAGCCGCTGACTCAAATCACAACACTCAGAGGCTCGTCGACAAACGACTAGCGGTGTTGACACAAATCAAAACTCAACATTTAAATCACGGACATGGATATGATTAATGCACCGTTATCTCCACTTTGTAAGACAAGCTAACGGGCTCTGTTGAGTGAGAAAAGCGAGTGTCAGTGCCGTGCTCGTTCCTCTTCCGCCTACAGGAGCAACAGAGAGGAACGAGAGAGGAGGGCGTGCGGTATAAAATGTTTAACTCGCGGTCAGCTACAGTGTAAGACACTACGATAGTAAACATTAGAATCAAGCAGACTTTGTCCCGTGGCATGCTGTGAGGTCAGACTGTTACCCTCTAGTTAGAAAACAACCAAACAGAACAAAACAGTTCAGTCATAAATAAGAGAAATCAATGAAAACACATAACCCCTCCTTCTTTAGAATTGTCATTCAGCATTTCCACTTTTAAAACAGTCTTTTTATTTTGCCCTTTAGTTGTACTCACCGGTGCAGAGCTCAGGTGTAACGTCACAGCTTGATTGTCCACAGTGATTTCATGGTTTTTACGAGCGAGGACTCTCTCTCTCACTGGAATCACACAAAACACTTCAGTCATTAACAATTCTGCAAAGTTCTCTCAAACCAGAAGACTTAGAAGAGTTTGACGTGTCCTCCTCTTCCTATCGCAAAAGATATGAACAAAAGAAACGTTAAATATCTGCCGAGCTTCAGGTGACAGTGGAACATTTGTTCTGAGTTAGCTGCTAGTTAGCACAGCGCTCAAGAGCGTATCTGCGCTCTGTGACGTCAACTCCCCGCATCCAATAGGAGGGAAGATCAGATCACAACAAACTGGACCCACAGTCCTGAGCTCTAGTTTACAGACCTACCGGGAGATCGGAAGAAATTTTACAGAAAGAATCTGTAGTTTGTAAATTTGTTTTGAGACTGGTAAAGTGTTCTACCCCTTGTTAATTTGTTTTATAAAATGTAAAAACGTTTTTCAAAATTTTTATTTGTCTCAAACTTTGTAATTTTGCTTCGCACCTCCCAGCTAACATATAAAACACATTCTTCTTCTCTGTCTACAATGCGCGTCTTGAAACTCCTGCAGGACGATCTGTGTCTGAGGGAGCCTGTCTCTTTAAGTCTTTATAAAAGTAGATTGAAGGTGTCGGGAGGAAGATGCGTCAGGTTGTAGATGCTTTGACCTTTGACTTTTCTGCTCTGTGACTCAGGAGATGTTGACCTGTGTTTGTTATCGCTCTGTGTTTTACGTCTGTAACTTGTTTTCCTGTTTAAATGCATTTTGAATAAATATGAAATAAAATACATTAATTAAAAAAATGTTAACTGAGCAAATAAATAATCTAAGAAGTGACTAATTTTCTCTTACATCAATTATTTCTTAAGTCATCTAACTTAATGATGAGAACATAAAGTTTATGGCTTCACTTTTGAAACTAGAGGCTCTACGTCCACTTCTTATAGACTCAGCAGTCTATTTATTGCTTATGACTAATAGTTTGAACTATGAGGAAAAGGAGCGTAAGAGTTGAAGTGCATGCTGGGAAGTCAGCAGACAAGGTCCGGGTGTTTGTTAACCAACTTTTACTGCCAATCCAGGTGCTAAGATTTAAGAGTTTCTATCAGTGTTTCCATCACAGTTCAAATTCAAAAGGTTGCAGTATAAATAAGTAAAAAAAGGTTTTAAGATTTTTAAATTATTTTGTATATTTCACTTTCTAAAAGATTTAGTGTCGCAGTTTAAATCGGGCCTGTTTGTTATTTCTGTTACGTCCATCGTGAAGTGTTTAAACTCGGAGTCACTTTGTTGAACTTTTTAAAACTGCAATAAAATGTGATTAACCGACAGATATCAGAGCAGTAACTTGGTGTTTGTTGGTTTTCACCGTCATTCAGGGAGACTCACCCTCCTCTACTCTGAAGTAAACAGCCGCTCGCAGGGCTCCTTCCTCCGCCTCCACCCGGCACTCTCCTCCGCCGGACTTCTTCTTACTCTGGAAGTAAAGCTGAAGTTTGTTCTTCACTGTTTTAGTCTGAGCCGCACTCCAGACCCCCTCCACGATCACCGGCACACACTCCTCGGTCTCCTCCATGATCCTGTCCGGTACGAGCTCACCGACAGACTGACAGCAAACAGGCAGCGAGGCGTCACATTTCAAACTGCTTTCACTTTCGTTTCTTCACTAAACGACATGGAAACAAAACTGATCTCTATGCAGCTGACTCACTGTAACAACACACGGGAGCCTCTAAATACTTTCTATAGACTACATATTTATATATTACTTCATCCTGATAAAGTCCTGATTGTAGTAAATAGTAAATTATTATTCTAAAATGTGAATATTAAAACAGTTTTACACGTAAAATGAAGGTTTTTGTGATCAAGACTTGAGTTGCTTTCTCCAATCCAATATTTGATTAAAGATTTGTTTTTCTTTGTGATTTTTCAGGATTCAATCACAGACTGTAAATATTAATGGATGACGTCACCCATCTGTATTCAGTGCCATTATGTAAGTGAAAATGACCCAATAAAACTAATTCACGGAGCCCCTGAAGTCCCAAAAAGTAGAACACAATATTTTATGCGTTAATTAAATTGTGCATGTGATTTTTTTCGCACATTTTGGGACTTCAGGGGCTCCGTACTTATTCAAGGTTGACCTGAAGAAATCTTTTTCACAGTGAACAAATGAGAACAATTTTATTGAACCGTGTTTGACAGACAAACAGCGCCATCCAGTGGAGAAACTGTTGAATGTGTAAAAGTTCATTTTTAATGATTTAAATGAAATGTTATTTCTAAAACATGTTAATGAAAGTTTCTCTCTAACCTCTGAAGATCACAATCAATGGATTTCTTTGATCTGAAAGAAGATCTAGTGTCTGAAGTACTGAGGGAAGGAAACTACAACTGTTTTAAAATGTGAAACCATTGAAATGGACACAGTTTGAAAGTATGAAAATGTGTTTCAATTCAACTTCAGCTGAAAGCCTAGGCCCTTATTTTCTTCAGTCTATGAAGTGACCCTGTCTTTATTCGGGACAGGCATCAAAACGAGACGGGCCATTTATTACTTTCAAACAAAACTGGAAAGATGGGAAAGACTATAACATTGTTCATTTACACCAGAAAGAATATGTAGCTGAGTACAAAAATAGGATATCAATAAATTAACTAATTAAATTACAAAATCACTTATTTGGAGCTGCACGGTGGTTCAGTGGTGAACACTGTCACCACACAGTGAGAAGGTTTCTGGTTCAAATCCCCATCGACATGTGTGGGTACTCTGGCTTCTTCTCACAGTCCAAAGACATGTTCGTTAGGTTAACTGGTGTCTCTAAATTGTCCATAGGCGTCAATGTGAGTGGCTGGCGACCAGTCCAGGGTGTAACCCCGCCTCTCACCTAATGACAGCTTTGTAAGACAGCACGCCAACCTGCTGCACAGCTGGAACGCATACTACCATTATTTTGTCTTTGTTGGACAGATGTTGAAGTCCATCTTTATGTTTTTGTGTTTTTCTGCTTTTACTTTTTATTTTCAAACTAATCAGCACTAAAAGCCTCGGAGCACCGAAGTGAGAGCTGCCTTCATTTGTGACAACATGCAGCAACACCAGGCGAGTAAAAGGGACGAGGCCGTAAATTGGGATCCACTTTTATTTGAAGTTATTTTTGTTTCCCCCGAACTCTCGTCATCATGCTTTAAAAAAACTTCCCACAACAAAAAGTCTCAACAGACTTTGTTATCTGTAATCGATGATCTGTGTCACCATGCTGCCTTTGTTTTCTTTCACCTTTTCTGTTTCTTCTTGTTTGTCATGTTTGTCACTAGTTTGTTACGCTATGGCAACAATTAAAACAAAAAAAGAGTGACTGTAGATGCAGATAAATGAAACAAAGGGAAATCTACTGAACTCACATAAAGTTTGAAGATAACTTTTATTGAATTGACTTCAAATCCTTCTTTGAGTAAATAAGCTCAAGTATACTTTACGCATTCAGAAACATGAATACAACACTTCTGCCTCCTCCCAGAAACTCAAACTTTAAGATCTAAAGAACAAGTTTGTTTCTGGTTGTTAGACAGTATGATATCTTGGTTTTTACTGAGAGTTAAACTTTGATCTGAAATGTTGAGGCGACGATGAGTCTTCATGATATTCTGTTCCAAAGAGAAGAACAATACAAATTTAAGATCATCAGGCGTCAGTGGCTGGTTTTTCTTCACCTGCAGAGAGAGGAGAAATAAACACAGATCAGAGACAAAAAAATACAAAAACCTGTGCCGTGTATGAAACTATGAAATACTCTGCCACCAGAGGGCGCTGAGTCTAAAGATTAAAGTTTGGAAAGAGGGAGGAAAGGACAGATTACTGGTCAAACAACCTTTAACAACAAGGGAATTCAAAATGCTTTAATAAAACAGAGGGACAATTAAATAAAGGAAGTTGATGATATAAAAGACAAGTATTTGAAATGATTTAAATGTCCAGTCAGTAAGATGTGTAGTGAGTGAAATGATAAAGTGATCTTACTATATGATCAGACATTAAGGAAACATGCTATGTTGAAGTGCTGGCTTCTCTGACAACAATGCAGCAGTCAGTATGTCCTCCTTCTAACTTTAGATTCTGGTCCTGAATGCTCTGGATTTGTTTGGACCAGAGAAGGTAGACGCTTTTAAGGCGACCCCCCACGCGGCCGTTTTGGACGCCCCTCGGTTTGCCAGATATGAGAGCAGTTATCAGGTCAACAGGTGTTGCAGCGATGGAAGCGGGCAAGAGAAGTGGTTCAGATAGAAGTGATTGTACCCGACCTAAAAAGCCTCTGCATGTTTCTAATAAGCTTCACGAGCAGAAACGTGCTCAAACTAGGATCAATATTGGAGATGCTTTTGAAAAATGGAGAGAGATTAGAACACAGAAAGGTTTACAGACCGATGCAGAGCTGGATAAACACTGAAGCTTCAGAGTCCACCACATGGCAACCTGTGTGAGCATTGACTCTAGAGAGGAGGGGGCGGGGGGAGACAGCTCTCTACTATGTGTTGAATTTGGACTGCAGTACCCATTTTAAACACTAGGGGTCAGAGTTACATATTGCTCCGTTGAATATGAATCCCCACTTTTTTAAGAGCTTTTTGATGGCTGGTTAAAGGATTAAAGTGAAGCTACATTTAGGATATTGTAAGTATAAAGTACTAATGCAGCGCTGGTTTGGATCAGTTGTTAGAGCAGGTGCCCCGTGTTCAGAGGCTACAGTCCTGGGTTCTCGTTGCATTGGTTGCATGTTCGAGTCCCGATCCTGTCGTTGTTCGGTGCACGTCATCCCTCACTCTTCCGCCCCACATTTCACGTCTCTCTACAGCTATCCTATCAGAAGAAGGCAAAAGCATGCGTGTACGTACAGTCAGGTTTGGTTGGAGGTGGTGGTGGAGGAGGGGGAGGAGGTGGTGTTGCACAGGTGTAGGATACCTCCAGGTACCTGGTCTCCTCTTTGCAGGGATATTCACCAAACACCCACTCAGTGACGGGGACCTTACAGGACCTCCTGTTCCCACAGCTGAGACAGAAACACAGAGAGACAACGAGGTGTGAACAAAGACTGTAAATAAGAAGAGGTAGTTCATTAAAAAGTAAAACTGTTTGTCGCCTCCTGGTGGTGGAACAAACTACCAATCTCCATTCAATGTTGTCCTTAAACCAAGAAGATAAGATATTGTTTTCTTACAGGTCCTCCACCACCATCTCTGCCCAGGGGAAGGAACAGAAGTTCTCCGGTCCGTCGTCTGGGAAGGGTTTTCCCTCCCCGCACCTCGTCCCGACCCCGACCTTGTACAGGATGTGTTCCAGCTTTATCTTACTGCCAACATCTGGAGGAGAGGACGAAATAAAGGTTTACACATATCATCAGACACTGTGCAGTAATAGAACTGCTTTAACTTCTTTTTCAGGGTTTTTTAATAAGACTGTAAAGTCTCTGATGTAAAGAAAATGATCACTCATACACATTTTTGGTTGATCATTTATAGGTTTCTGTCAGCAGCATCACCATTAGTTTGACACTGAATGTTTTCATGCAGGAAGGGGCGGGGCCGGCATCGTTTGGGCACAGTACCTGGATGCATTGCTCATATCTATAGGGACACAAGCATGAAGCAAGTAAACTGACACCACACGAGACACCATCTTTGCTGTAGGTCCCACTTCCTCTTTCAGCCTACTTCCTGCCTTCAACCTATCAGGCCTGAGTAATGAAGCGGTCTGCAGCAGGCCATGCTCTCTCTCTCTGGTTTCCTGCAGCGGGCCGAGCTGCACGACAGGCTGCAGTGTTGACTGCGTTAGGTGCATTGTTGGACTTTAAAGCACCTGAAATGTTATACATCACTATGAGTTGGAAATAATTTGGAAAATAAATAAACTCTGAAGACGTTTGACTCTGATCCCTGAACTGTGATTGGTGTACCAACGCAGAAGCTTTAATTTTAAACCGGCTTTCACAAACACTCGTCTACAATGAAGGACTTTTTAGCTTATTAGCGATGCCTGACCATGAATCAGCCTTTTAAAATAAAATAAAATCAGAAACAAACACACAGGAGACAGAAAACAAACTCTTAACAACCAGAATAAAGCAGGAATAAGACAATCAAACAATAAAGCGATAAAACTGTTAGTTTCTTACCACACGACATCTCAGCGGTCTCATTATGACACGCATAGATGACCTCTCCCTCTGAAAGCACACACACACACACACACACACACACACACACACACACACACAAACACACACACATGGGTCAGATTGTAGGCAGTGACAGTGGTGATTACAGGTATTTATAATCTGACACCAACAACAAAAAAGTTCAAATCAGAATTTTTTCAAAATATGTAAATTAAGAATGCTAAAAACATCACAGAACAAACATCATGATTCTACGATTGAGTGCTGTCAGTTGGGGCTCCCTTAGGGGGGGTTTCCTACTGTCGTTGCAAACTTTGCACATTTTGAGCCTCTGCTGTGTTCTAAGGTTTGTCAGCCCTGGACGCCCTGGGGCCCCAAGCAGTTGGCTGTTGACGAGCTGCGCCTCCTGGCAGTGACATCATCATCATGAAAGTTAGAGTTGTTATTGTTTTCTGTCGAGATTTTAACGCTCTCATAGATTATTTTATTTTGTGTTTTTTTAAATGTATTTATTTGTTATTTTGAAATACTTTATTAACCCCTGAGGGATATTCTGGTTTACGCTCTGTTATTTAAAGACATGCTTCTCACACACATTGGTCTGAATCACACACAAACGCAAACAGGACGTGTGGACATGTTTAGTGGAGAGATGTCAGAGTGGGGCGGCTGCTCAGGGAGCGTACCCAGAGGCGCTGCTTGTCAACAGGCAAGACAGGCAACAGCTTGGGGCCCCAGACCATTAGGGGACAGAGCCCACTCTCTCTTTGCCCATATAGATTTTTGCCTAGGGCCCCAACAGACTCTAGAATCCCCATTGAGCGTACCAGAGCTGGTGGGGGTTCAGAGCCTTGCTTAAGGGCACCTCGGCAGTGCTCGGGAAGTGACCTGGCACCAGCTACCAGAACAACTTCCATATTTTGGTGACCGGCGACCCTTCACTTCCCAACCCAAGTCCCTACAGCACCTTTGTTTTTGAAGGTTTGGTAACACTTCACAATAAGGTGAACACATTGTGCATAGTTAGTGGGAAACGAATGGGAAACTAACCACTAGATAACCACTAAGGTTTATTATACAAACATTTTATTATTATCATTATGATTTTTAACTTTGTTGTGTTTTTTCTCCTAAAATGTATTTTAGTCAAAAATCTCCAGTAAAATCGTTTATTTTTTATTTTTCCAAAACTTGATTAAGCAACAGCTGTTTTCTATCTTTAGAGGAGGAATGACAGATTAATAAGATATAAATAAATAAACGTATAAATGTTATAAACTTGATCATATCTGTTAAATTTAGCTCTTGTGGCTGAAACTGAATCGGTTGTGATTGTTCTGAAACTCACCAGCAGCTTGAGTGAAGTACCAGGATGCAACGAGCACTGAAAACACAAAAGTCCATCAAACTTTGACCAGTTTAACACGAGCAGCTGTAGCGACATATAAAAACAACCTGTTCTAACTTTAAGGATTATGAAACATTTCTGTTTGTGACCTTTTGCTGCCTAAAAAAGTAAAAATTACATACATCTGATTTACATCAAAATAAAAAGAGGACTTCGGATATATTATAACCGGAGCAATAACAATAAAACGACAGAAAATCTTTTAATAACAAGAAGAGAAAAATGTTTACGTTTTGAATTTTGTTGGCATGCTTAATGAAAACTTCAGTCTAGGAAACCATTAGCTCCAACAAATTCACTTTAACATCCCATACGAATGCCAGAGTTCAGTCTAAAGATACTCTACGATACAATACGAGATGATTTTATGTGCGATGTGATGCGATACGATGGAATACGATACTATGTGATACGATGCACCATTGTTTTCGTCGGTGGGAAAATCTTTTTGGACTTTTTGCTGCACACATTCAGCTGTCTCAACAGAAGTAATAAGAAGTGATAAGAAATATAAAAGCTCAAAGCGGCATCATCACAGTCAAAATGAGACTCAGAGCTCAGAGCGCAGAAAATACAAATATGATACCACACACTTTTATTGTCCCTGTAAGCAAACCTGCTGTGGACCATCAAACTGTGTTAATACTTTTATTAAAGGTGCACTATGGAGATTTGGTGGTGAAATATGAAAGCTGGAGAAGTGAAACAATTCTATGCTATATTTTCTGAACTGAATTCACAAACTTTACTCAAAGAAAAAATGGGTCCCTGAACTCTGTTTAGAGCTTAAAAGCTACCAGCAGAGTTACGGTTTCAACCTGACAAACTAAAAATAGTCTAACATCCATTTGATTTGTGTAAGATGATGGGAATATTTGACTAACAAATGCACGCTCCATCATCATCCACTACACAAAGTAAAGCAGTTAAACTCCTTCATGAAATGTGTCTCCATTTGTTTGATAGTTTGAACTATACCTTTTTATCTCAGCTGTGAGACCACCTTTGGAAAACAGGGAATTAGTCTACATTCTGACACAACTATTTTATCCTAAACCAAACGTTTTCAATAACAAAGTGAATAACCACATTTTATTTAAGTGAAACATTTCCAGACCGTCTAGAGATATATTATTCCAGAATGTAAAAGGATGAAAGAATCAGAGTAAAGCGGTGCACTCACATCCGAAGGCGAGCAGCCTCAGTGGAACCATGTTGGTGTCTCTCAGCTTCCTCTTCTATCCTCCACCTGCAGACAGGTTGACAGTGAACGCAGCCTCTGGACGCGCAGGTATTTATGCGTCCGTGCTGACAGCAGACATGCAGACGCCTGTCCCGCCGCTGCAGGCATGCAGGGCCTCCTGACACAGATGTGATGGACGTGTAAAACCCTGCAGGTTGCAGAAGGGGGATCTATAAATCCACAGGTTTCAGGACCTTTAACACTTTAAATCCCAGCTGCTCCTCATTCTCCTCCATATTCCTCATTAAGAAGCTCAAAGGCTGAAGGAAAAACATCTGGATCTGGTTTTGTAGGGGTGAAAATGTTTGCCAACGGGCACATATTTACAAAATGAGCTTGTTTTGAAGAACCTAAAGCTCATTTACAAAAAGATTTAAACTGGGAGCTTTAATCTTCGGGACTGAAGCATTGAACTTCAGAGTACAACAAAATCTGCTCTGCTGCTCTCACATTAATCTTCATCCTGATTACTGCAAAGAAACAAATACAAATTTTCAAAAGTTCAAACAGAAAATTCAAAAAGCCCCTCCTGGTACCTGAATGAATAGGTGGAAAGCTTTGTAGGCGGGATTAAAAAATAAATCTTCTTATAAATTTGGTAGAAAAATACTGATAGTTGTGGATGAGATGTTTGCAGCTGTGCAGGATGTTGGAGGATGACAGATGACACATCATTTAAAGAATAGAGGGTTGACATCATGAAACAGACTACATCTTACTGAAGGAACAATAAATACAAATATTTGTTTTTGTTGCTTTAAGAGGTCATGGTGAGTATTTAGGTGTAAAATAAAATGTGGGCTTTGTTGCTTTAAATTAGGATGGACCAGGTTTTCATTAACCTCCATGGACCCTCCCCGTGAGACTGGACCCCGGAAAGCTTTCCCCTTTATCCCCCCTGATGGACAACCTCACATAAGTGTGGATGAGATTTGTAGTTTCGCAGGCTACATGAATGACTGAAATGATGAAGACAACCGTTGGCGATAAAACAATTTGATGGCATCACTGAAATGTTTTCACTTTCACGATCTGCTTTTCAGGTCAGCGTAGTTAATATCAGAGCTTGTGTTTTTGAATTGTTATGTGCGCTCACAGCTTCTGCACTTTCTCTGTGAACAAATGCTCGCACTATTCATTGTCATTTTCTCTAAAACTGTTTGTTTACTGTTACTTAAACACATCAAACACATCACCAAAACAGCCTTTTTCCATCTCTGCCCATGCTTCTCATTTTCAGCTGCTGTGACCCTCACCCATGCAGTCATCACCTCCAGACTAGACTACTGCAACAGTCTCCTCTACGGATCACCATTAAATACACTCAAGAAACTTCAATACATTCAGAACTCCGCTGCTCGTCTCCTCACACTCTCCCGCACCAGAGACCACATCACCCCCGTCCTTCATAACCTCCACTTGCTCCCCATCCCCCAGAGTATCCACTTCAAACTCCTCATCATCACCCTATAAAGCGCTTCACAACCTGGCTCCCCCTCTACCTGTCTGAGCTTCTCCACCAGCACTTTCAGGTCTGCCGATGCAAACCTCCCAAACCATCGGTCCTGGGGGGGACAGGGTCTTCTCCATTGCCGCTCCCACACTCTGGAACTCACTTCCAAAAAAACATTTGAGACTCCCCCACTCTCACTTCCTTCAAGAAATCCCTAAAAACTCACCTCTTCAACACTGCCAACAACCTCTAACTCCCATCCCCCCCTTACATTACTTCTTCGCTGTACTGTCGTTTTTGTTGTTTTTTCCTTGTTAAAGCGTCTTTGAGTATCTAGAAAATGCTATATAAGACTAATTTATTATTACTATTATTACTTATTCATGTGATGATTTTTATGATGTGTGCTGCTGCCCTCGTGATCTCAATGGGTCGTTACCTGGCTTAATAAAATAAATTTAAAAAAAGGTCTTATTGTTTTGAAGAAGTCAAAACCAAAGAGAAATGCTCACAGATAATTACTGCCCAGAAACTCCAAAAATGTCCCAGCATGCAACAGCAGCTTAATGAAGAAGTCCAGGTGGCCCCCGAGGCTCATAAATACCAGAGTGCACTGCAACAGGAAGCAGCAACATTATGACTTACATAACTGACACAGTGTTTAACTTTTAATGAGAGTGTTTTTAAGTGTGATGAATTCGCTTTAATGATGTGTGTCAAGTTAGGACTTGAGAGTTCAGACTTCATTCTTGTGACTTGGACTTGGTCAGCTGCGACCTGAGCCGTGAAGTAAGAAAGTAAAAGTACTTTATCACTGAGGAAATGTTTTCTTACATTTTTTACTTTAACCCTCTCTATTGTAACACAGATCTCTTTGATAAGTCAGTGTGTAATTGATTCATTCTTGAGGGTGTTAAGATCTTAAAGGAGCTTAAAGGAGCGTGTAACTCTGACATCTAGTGTTTCAAAATTGGTAGTGCAGTCTAAAATTCAAAACATAGGAGAGAGCTGCGTTCTGAGCAGACTAACTGAGCAGGGAGGGCGCGTCTCAGCCACTTGGGATCAAAGTTTGCACAATCAGATTTCTTGTTTATAAGCGGACACACCTTCACCCTCCTCTCTTCATCCTCAGCTGACTCAGCATCTCTGTGAACTTTGAGCTTCTTTTCTTGGAGGTAAAATGGCGCAGCACTTTCCTGGTGAGTAGAATCACGATAAATTCAAACAAATTGAAATAAATCAAAAATACTTTTTAAATCTCCAGGGGGAAATTTTTCTGTTAGAGTTGCTCTTACACACAACATAGAACATAAACATAGAATATGAATCAGATAAGGAACGTAAATTAGAGATTAAGTGAGATAAGTAAAGTAAGTAAAAGATATAATTTTAAAGATATACAGCTTTGTACCAAGTGCATGTTATTCAAGAAATTAGCTATAAAGAGTTTATTCAAAAGAGCTGAACAATATAATGCAATAAAAGAAAACAGTCTTTAATGTTCAACCTTTGTTAAGACTGATACTCTGATGAGGACACCTGCTGTGGATTCTGAGCGGTACTTTAACCTCAGAAGTACAAACCAATATTTTAAACTGCTGATCATTTATAGCTCGTATAGAAGAGTCAGTTTGTTTCTATATTGAGAGGCTCAGTGTTTGGTAGGACAGAGATGGAAAAGTTCATGCCTCAATATATAATTATAGGTAAATCATCGCCCTAACAAAAAAGGTTTTTCCTTGTTGTGATTAAGAACTTTTGGCATTTTAAAATAAATGCAACAAATGTTTTTGTCGGGGGGGAAAAGATGTCAATATACTATTTTTATTTGACAAATTTAAAGTCTTAAAGGTGACATATTCTCCTCCTCATCAACCAGTTTAAATAAGTCTCAGAGCTCCTCAAAACATGTGTGTGAAGTTTCTTCTAAATCCACTCTGATCCTGTATTTGATCATGCCTATAAACCCCTCTATTTCAGCCCTGCTCAGAACAGGCTGTTTCTGTGTCTGTACCTTTAAATATGTAAATGGGCTGTCTGACCGCACCCCCTCTCTGGAAGGGCTTGGGTGTCTTGGGCTTTCTCGCTCCATGTCCTATTGTTTACGGTGAGAAGGCAAACTCAGAGGGCAGAACAAACAACTAGCTGTGGGAGTGTCACCCACCTGGGGGAGGGGTTACTGCCCTTTGTGATGTCATGAAGGGAAAATCTCCAAACGACCTGTTTGAGTACACATTTTCTGAAAAGTGGAGCAGGTAAAAGATGGAGAGGATGGACTTTTCTCATTATTGGGGGGTTTGTAGACGGACTAGAGACACACATTAGAGTTAGAGAAACATTTGAAGATTTGTATGATATTGTATTAATAAATAAGACATTATGTTTATGTAATTTACCACTAACTGTGTCTCTCATATTGCAGCCTATATACTGTGCAGTGTGTACTTAATGTTTTTATTGAGTAAGAAACCTGCATTAGTATCTGTATAATGTATGGTTTATTATATTATATATAACATGCAGTGTGTATTCTCCTCCTGGTATTTATTGTGTAAAGCCTCGATCATTTTAAAAACATATTTATTGTATACTTGATATGATTATGTTTTAATACTTTGTACCGAGTACGATATACTTACTGTTCCACAGTGTTCATCGCATTTTATTATCTAGTTTAAGCACTTTGGGTTGTCAGGTGTTTTTCTTTATTGTCCTCTGTTGACAGGCCCGGTTCTACAAGGGTACAAAAGCATACACTGCACCTATAGCGGCTAAGCCTAAAACTTAAAGCCACTGAGGGGCTCCATAGATGGGCTAATCTAGCCTTTTAATTGACGCTCTTGCTGCTTCGCTCCTGAGCGTAAGAATTCAAAATAAGACAGTCCAATATCTTCTTCGTTTAGGAATATTAATTTCTCATTCCATCATTGTCTTGATTACTGTCACATGTGAACTGTTCAAACAATAATCCAGACATGTCCATTTACAATCACTCCTGTTACCTCAGCGTACAGCGGTCAAAAAAGTGTAATTGCTCCCTGTCTAGCAACACCTGACACCCCAGTGATAGTTTCTACCTATATAGAGTTTCACCTTAACCGAAAGGTGACCCCTGCTGGAACAATTTGTGTTTGCACTTCATAAACATGGCTCCTACAGCACCCTCATTTTAAATATCTGCACCCTCAATTGAATGGACAACAACAAAAAAAGGCTTTCAAATGACAACAGCGACTCACATCGTGTTTAATACATCTATGATCTGATGGTCATGATAACAGGTGCAGGTGACCTGTCTGTTCACCGGGGACACATGCAGGACCGATAACGCCTGTGGTCTTTTTCATTGCGGTTGCCGCTTACTGTAGCTGCTGGACCCCCTTAACCTCAGACGCGGCCTTTGTCATTTTGTTCTAGAACCGGGCCGGTCTGTTGAGTTGTTGGGGCCAGATGGGAATATGAATTATGTATTGTTAAGAAATAGAAAAGAGCCAAACATTAATGAATTTTAATGGATTCGGGGTATTTGTGCCTTATTGTTCCTTTTTTGGAGCAGAGCCGCTGCGTATCGGCTGGGTAATTTAAATTGATTGATAACACCTGGGGGAGACATGGTTAGAGTGGGAAGCGGGACAGTTTTTAGACCACAAACAGCAGCTTAAAAATAGTCTTAATATGATAACGACCTCATTTGTTTTTTGTTTTATTTTGCTGCTTTTCGTTTTTTGATAGCATGTTAAACCCGCTCAGCAGTGGCTTACTTGGACGTTTCTGTTTGAAGCCATAACAGGAGTCTTGTGTCACTTTTATGTGGGACTACAGATCGACTACAGACTCGCTTAATCTGGTCTAACCACCTTTTTAATTTTTCTTTGTATAACTAATCAATGTGCACACTGTCCCCTGATAAATAAATTAAATTATTTTTTATGTTCTGTTGTATTAACAGGCCGCAGCACCTCCTGTTGATTCACTCTGTTGTTTATTCCCAGCAGAGTGACACTATGGCTGAAATATCCGGTGAGTTAAATTGAGTTTAATATCAAAATTTTATTACATACTGTATATATGGGCTGTATTTCTGAATGATGAATCAACCTGGACACACTCTTTCATCTGTCTTTTCTTAAACGCCCTCTGGACGGCGCTAATTTGGCCATCCAAGGAGAACCAGCATATAGCTCTTGCAGATACTAAAACTCTTTTATTGTGTTATTGTGTTGTGTTCTGTCAAGTCTGTTTCTGTTATCGTTGCAACGTTATGTGTTATGATGAAAGTTGCTAAATTGAATGTTGTCCTGTTTATTAGTGTTATGTTGATTGTAACTAAACTAAACTAAACTAAACGTCAATGGTCAACATGAATTTGGTTTTAGGAGATTCTAGAAATGTCATATGTAAGGGGACAACGATGCCCAAGTGTAGAGAAACGATTGTCATCATGTTATTCTGTGAAATTGCATTTTCATGATCAGTTGCACTTACACACATTAAAAAGTTTTTTTTTTTTTTTTTTTTACCATGATTCCAATGTCAGATGATTTGCAACCAATGAAGCGCAGGAGCAGCAATCAGATCCTGCCACCTGACAGTGAGTAATCATCTTGTTTCATTTTTGTCCACGTCGGTCGAATGCTGAACATTTGTAATTAATCTACTGTATGGACTGCTACTATACACTTAGGTGACCTGTAAGGTCCATTCATGTATGTATCTATATATCAGATATATTTCTGGCATTGTATTTATGAATTTCTAGATTTGCTCACTCTGGCTTTTCATTCAGGCAACCTGTGCGTCTGTTGAGTTGTTGTTACTGGCATGTGAATAAAACTGTCTGAATGCTGCTGGGTTTGTTTTTTTATATTGTCTTGGCTTCTTACAATGACTCGGCAGGCTGTGAAACTGAAGCGGCCTTCTGGGATTAAAAAAGTTGACTGAATCTGAATCTGAATTTTCACGATCCGTTGCACTTGCACACATGGAACACTTTTTTTTTTTTTACCATGTTAAACTCTAGCTGTTACTATGATTAAGCAGTACATGTGATTCATTAATAATAAAACTTTACATTTCTGGTTTCTAGTGTCAGATGAGTTGCAACCAAGGGATCGCAGCAGCAGCAATGAGATCGTGCGACCTGACAGTAAGTAACCATCTTGTTTCAGTCTTATTTATCTATTATATCTATTAGCTGATAATGTAAAATCTTTGTGAGAAAAATAAACTTAGAGATGAGTACAGCTTAGAACCGATTATGGTTCTGTTCATGACTGATGATTTTTGGACCTTTCCTTCCCTCTCTTTTTGTCCAGTATCTGAAATCAGGATTCTCCTGTTGGGGAAACATAGGAACATAAAGACAAAGCTTGGCGACTTCATCACCAGTAACCAAGGAGGTCATTTCCAGAAGCATTCTCCAGTCAGTCAATCCGGCGTCATCTATGGGGACTGGAAAGGACAATCTGTAGCAGTAGTTAAGACCCCAAACATGTTTGGCTTATCCATGGAAACACTAACAGATGAAATGAAGGACTGTGTGGCTCTTTGTGATCCTGGACCCAATGTCCTGCTCTTGACAGTGAAAGCTCTGACATTCACAGAGAAAAAGTTACAAACATTTATGAAAATTCTGCATTTGTTTGGTGAAGAAGCTTTTGAGCATTCAATGGTCATCACAACTGATGAAGGGATCAAAACTTCAACTTTTAATCAACTGCTTGAGAAATGTGGAGGAAGACAATACAGCATGTTGGAAAAAAACCAACGATTGTTAATGAAGAGGGTTACAACCATTGTCCACCGCAGTAAACAAGCCTTCCTGACACTGACTGAGGAGTCCATAAGAGCTGTGTCTGAACACAAGACACCAGCTTTAAACCTGGTTCTGTGTGGCGGGAGAGAAGAAGAAAAGATATCAACAGCCAAGGCCATTCTAGGTCAGAGAGGTTCGTATTCAGCCTCCAGCTCATCAGAGTGTGTTAAACATCAGGGAGAAGTTTGTGGACGATGGGTTTCCCTGGTGGAGCTTCCTGCCCTGTATGGAAAACCTCAGGAGGAAGTGATGAAGGAATCACTCAGGTGCATCTCCCTCTGTGGTCCTGAGGGTGTCCATGCCTTCATCCTGGTCCTACCTGTGGGTCCACTCAATGATGAAGACAAAGAAGAGTTCAAAATCCTCCAGAACACATTTGGCTCAAAAGGCAATGAATTCACTGTGGTTGTGTTCACTTCAGAGTCAGATCCTTCAGCTCCAGCTGTTGTTAACTTTCTAAAAGAACACAAGGCCATCCAGGAGCTTCTTCAGAGCTGTGAAGGAAGCTCTTTTGTTCTCAACATCAAGGACGAGCAGCAGATCCCAGAGCTGCTGGATGCTGTGGACAGGTTGAGGCTATTAAAGGGAAGACCACACTGCTATACAACGGAAACATTTGCCAAAAGGGAGGAAATCCTGCAAGGAGACAAAAGCATCACGAAACTATGCGATGAACCTGAGGACCTGGAAACAAAGACCACAATCAGATGTAAGTAAGGTTGTCACAATACCAGAATACTAAATACTTTTCTCTGTGTAGGTTCTGAGTCATCCAGGTCAAGGTAAATTCAAAGCTTGATCCAAGGACAACTGGACTTGGTTTTAAGAGTCCAGTTGCCTATGGTCAGGCTTCAGATTAAACACTGATCGGTACCAGTTAAAATCAAACGATACCGATACCTGTTTTAATATCACGGCTACAAAAAAATCAAAGTGCAAGCCACCCAATATTGGGTAATTTAACATGGCAGGCAAATTCCTTCACATTGTATCAAGTGTTCAAATACACGGGCAATGTTTTGGTGGCAACCTTTGCCAATGTATTTGTGAAATGTAAACATAAATGCAGTCGGTAAACACTGTAGTACATTTCTGTATTGATTTAATTAATGTTAAATGCCATATTGTCGCAACTGTAACCATTCAATTTAACCTTGGGTTTTCTTATTTCACAGTTGATGATGAAAGTCTGAGCCCGGAGTGTTTCAGGATTGTGCTGCTAGGGAAGACTGGAAGTGGTAAGAGCTTTTCAGGAAACACCATTCTGGGACGAAAAGAGTTCAAAGCTGAGGCAAGTCTAATATCAGTCACGACTGAATGTCAGAAAGCACGAGGTGAAGTGGACGGTCGTCCGGTGGTTGTGGTCGACACCCCAGGCCTGTTTGACACAACTATGTCCAACGAAGAGGTTCATAAAGAGATCATGAAATGCTTTACTCTGCTGGCTCCAGGACCACATGTCTTCCTGTTGGTGTTACAAATTGGCAGACTGACAGAAGAGGAGAGGGAGGCATTAAAAATCATCAAGGAAGGCTTTGGGGTGAATGCTGAAAAGTTCACCATCATTCTTTTCACAAGAGGTGATACACTTGAGCATGAGGAGAAGTCCATTGAAGATTACATTGAGAAATGCGATGATTCCTTTAAGAATCTCTTCGCTGAATGTGGTGGAAGATACCATGTGTTTAACAACTATGATAAACCAAACCGCAAACAAGTCAGTGAACTGATGGC